>NC_136793.1:34012346-34019846 GCF_951216825.1 Electrona antarctica | reverse complement strand
TAAACACTTCAATCACAGACCTCTGGTTATTAATTATTGACATCACTGCTGTAGTCCAGTTGTCACATCTATTTATATAGAACTATATGTTCCTGTGTTTATGCATTAGCATGTCATTCACTCCAGCAGCATTCATTGTTTACTAAATGAGCATTAAAGCTAATAAAAATGTCTTACTGTCTCCATATTTGATGTGATTGTTAGCTCTATAAGTGAAAATATAGGCCAGCATATACATATGTTACTTTTTACGCCTCTAATACATCAGTCACTGTAATGCATTAGTTTAAACATTCAGTTTGCTAAATAAAGACAGTTATTCCCTCAAACCAAATCAAAAGTGGTTTCACTGCGTGACGGAGCGAGGCCTCCCGTCATAAACAAGCCGATCCTCTGGTGATGGATGTATTTAAAATGACACATAGGGGGGGGGGGGGGGGGGATTACACCACAGTAGAAGAAAAACTTCTGAGAAATCCAGCAAATGAAACAGTCAGCAAATCTGATGGAGCCAAAGGGATGTTTTTTTCATTTGGTATACAAGATCCATCCATCTTTAGCCCAAATGTTTGAATAAACTAAACATCAATACATATGGATCAAAACTAGAGAGAGAGAGACAGAGAGAGAGAGAGAGAGAGAGAGACACGGAGAGACAGAGAGAGAGAGAGAGAGAGAGGGTTGATTGTGTAAGAATACATGCGTCGGTGTGTGTCCCTGACCCTGTCGGTGTAGTAGGTACTGTTTTGAGTGTTTAGTAGGAATTACTGTATGTATGCCTGGATGCAAGTATGTGAGCAGGTGTACATTAGAGAATGAGGTCCATATGTGTGCATGTGTGCACGCCTGTGCATGCCGAAAATAACCAATTTGTGTATGCGCACTTGTGCGTGCGTGTGTGTGTGTGTGTGTGTGTGTGTGTGTGTGTGTGTGTGTGTGTGTGTGTGTGTGTGTGTGTGTGTGTGTGTGTGTGTGTGTGTGTGTGTGTGTCTGTGCTATAGTCCCTGTTTGGCTTGTTCAGCTGAATTTTATCTGGTCCTCGGCTCATAAAACCTTCCTATTGACAGGTAGCTCCACATTGACTTCAGCCACCGCCGCAGCCAGCCCACATTTCTCTTCCCTATGAATATTAGTTTATCGAATAACTGGCATCTGTTTTCCTAGCCGCGTCACCGTTAGCCGAGGTATTTCTCACTGACACGCTGCCTTGATTTATACAAAGCTCAGTCTCACCCTGCACGCGGGAAAAAATACAAAAATAAGGCTAAGCAAAAAATTTCCAATACACGTCCCCTCTCCCCCACCCACCCAGACACCCACCATCACCTCCTCTGCTCTCTCTTCTCCGCACACCACCCCCTCCTTGTATTTAATTAAGTTGGAAGATATCACACACACGCACAAACGCGCGCTCACGCACACACAAACACACACACACACACACACACACACACACACACACACACACACACACACACACACACACACACACACACACATGTCCCACACACACACTGTGAAAGAGATTGTGCGTGCGTGCGTGCGTGCGTGCGTGCGTGCGTGCGTGCGTGCGTGCGTGCGTGCGTGCGTGCGTGCGTGCGTGCGTGCGTGCGTGCGTGCGTGCATACACAAAGGCATGCATGCAACAGCCACAAACACATGCGTACACAGTCGCAGACACATACAAATACGCACACATGCAACAAAAGTCATCATGTCAGATAACACAAGGACGGTGCCTGTTTCCAGGAAGTCATCTATTCCTGACGTCAACAATGCTCCACTTTACATTAAGTGCTTTCTGTATTTCCAGTGTGTTTTGTATACCTCAATCTCTCTCCTTTATCACAAACGTTTTAAGCCTTACTATTATGGTGTACAAGTATTTATCCCACGATTTTTGCAACCAATTTTTTCTACCCAGTGTTATCTACTGTAATCCTGGGTGCTACACTGCCAACATGGGGAGAGCAATGGACTGACATCATGCATTCTTTCTATGCATGAGGAGTCCAAGCTGCTTCTTTTCACTTGACAGGGGGGAGTTTCCCCGGTTGGACATAGCGCGTGGAAGGAACACGTCATTCCAACCAGTTCCTTTCGCCTCCATCAGGCGCCCTGGCTGGCCAGGGGGAGGTAGTATATAGAGACCAGGATTACTATAGCCTTTATTGTACCCGTGAATTCATTCATTACCTGTCAGGGTTCTGTGTACAGACGTGCATCTGCAGCAGGATTCTCTGTGTGAACGTCTTGAAACACTGGCCACACTTCCACAGATGCCAGTCACTGAACTCTGTGCTGAGCTGGCTGGTGGAGGTGGGGCTGGCCAGAACGCGCTGGTTCTTGGAACCCAGCGGGCCGAAGCCGGAGTCATGTGACGTGATGCCGACCACACCGGGCTTGTCCCCCAGCAGGGAGAAAGTCCTGGAGCAAGGGGAGTGGGGGAAGACCATGGAGCGGAGCAGGGAGGGAGGGCTGGAGGTCGTGGACGAGGAGGAAGGTTTCCCGTTCTTGCTGAAGGCCTGGAGGGACTCCTGCCTGCTCATGGCCTCCATGACGGTGGCCGGGACGTTTACTGAGGGACGGTCGGTTTTGGATCAGGTGGACGGATGGAAAGAAGGACCCAAGAGACAGAGAGACAAACATAGAGACAGAGAAACACAAAAGCACACAGGAGTGAGTTATATTTGTGCATAGGGTGTCTTTGTGTCATGTCAGATACATACATGTACAGTACGAGTGGTAAAATAAAATAAATATTCTGTGTGGTACCCAATTTGGGTATCGATGAATTCCTTGACATGTGTGTGTGTGTGTGTGTGTGTGTGTGTGTGTGTGTGTGTGTGTGTGTGTGTGTGTGTGTGTGTGTGTGTGTGTGTGTGTGTGTGTGTGTGTGTGTGTGTGTGTGTGTGTGCGCGCATGGGGGTGGGGGTGGGGGGGTGGGGGTCCTGTCCTGCAAGTCATTCACCTGAATCCTGCACACCTGCCATCCATCAACTCATCACATCTGCTGTGTATATGAACCCTGGCTCATACTGTATATCAAGTTCACTTTTAGCTTCAGTAGTAGTGACATATGCTTCAGACCTCGCTAGCTTAGTGGTTAGCTCTTTGTGTTTTGATCGCAGCTTTTTACATACTATCTTTCCTTGTGCTCAGGGTCACTCTCGTGACTCTCGTCTACTCACTTCCCTGCGTATGCCTGCCATTCCAACCTGCCAACGCCATTCAGCGTCACTCTTCAACTCCCAGCCATCCTCTGTCTTGAAATAAACGTTCTTAAATGTCACCTTATCACCTGTGTCGGTGTTGTGCATTTAGATTCGCTCTGAACTTCATAGCACAGAGTCTGACTGCCTCTGTGTTGGAGTCGTCATAACCGTCCATCCTTCATCAGTTGAGCTCTGCTAGCCAGCCAACAGGCCCATTGATCTGTTAATAACCTTATGAGGAGATAATTATACCATTTGTAAATTCCCTGTGGCGCTATTGACTTATGCATTACGCACTGTGAGCACACGCTCAATTCATTTTGCTACAAACATCACATATATACAAACGCATGTCAATAATATTTTGGCTGTGTATGAAATACATCATTCAAATGTGAGAATTATGCAGATGTATTTCAAACACTGCAGAGTCGGTGTTTTCCCAATAAACGATTTACAATCTTCTGATGTGGGGTGGGTGAGGAAATAATTTTACTCACACAGGGATGAAGAGTTTTGTGATAAAATGAGGCATCTGCCTCATCAAGTACTACTTACAAACTCATTGATGGAACATTTATTAGATTTATTGATATGAACAATATACAATAATATAAATTGCACATGAATAATATTTAAATGTATGCTAATCTTACTGATGTTTTAATACAGCATTTCATTTTTTATATGTTTTGAATAATATACTGGTGATACTATAGGTTAGCATCATCTCTGGGTCCTTACCTTTACATTTAAAAGTATTTTTCATTTTAAAACTATTTTATGAACTATTTCATATTTAAAACTATTTTAAATACAGAACTTGGTACAATGCAAACAATACTAAAGAAAAACATCCTATGCCTGAAGAAAAGATCATTAAAAACAAGAGAGAAACTTTTTTATTTTATTTTTTTCTTTAGCAGTAAATATAATTTGAAGTGTATCACTCTGACATTGAGGATTTAATTGTATGCTCCTTTTCTTCAGTCAACTCGTCTCCTCCATCGTTCTATTTTTCAGTGTCTGTTCTCTAGCCAGCACAGCTTGCTTTGCTTTCCTCTTCTCCCCTTCCCTATGTGTTCTCCATCCACCTCTCTCTGCCATTTCTTTCATGTTGACTCTCATGTCTATTTCATATCTCATTCTGCCCTCCACAGCTACTGTACTCCTGGCAGACAACAGAAACCAATACGTTTCTCTTCTTTAAGTCCTGGCCGGTAAACAGCATGCTCTTTACAAGACAGGCCTCACCTCTTCCCTCCCTCCACCTCATTATTATTATAAGAACCATATGATGACCTTCTCCCGCCCTCTCCTCTCCACTCACCTCACCCATTCTCTGTCCTCTGTCCGTCACTTATTGTCTGATCTCTCCTATCTCATCTCTCTCTGCCTTTCTGTCTCCGTCTGCCTTTCTGACCCTCTCTCCTTTCCTCCCCTCTCATAGTTCCCTTTCCTCTCCTCTCCCCTCCTAGATCCCTCTCCTCCCCTCTCCTCTCCTCTCATAGTTCGCTCTCTTCTCCTCTCCCCTCCTAGTTCCCTCTCCTCTGCTCTCCCTCCTGACTGGGACCAGACACCGAATGCTCCTTCCAGACTCATCTGCGGACACAGAGAACCCACATCCCCACATTCCTGCCCGTTGCGACACGCTGTGTACAGAAACACACATTTATCCTGCCGTCGTAACCTGATACATGTGGGAGAAGTCTTGTCCCCTTCATTCACTCTGATTCAATAAAGACCCCTGGGGATATAATATAATATAATAAAAATACTTAAATCATGTAACGTTTTGTGTCTTTTTTGTCCGCAACATGTTTTTGTTGTTAGATGTCATAGAGGCTGCGGAGCGTCAAGTTAAAGCAGGATGATTGGAAGGAACTTTGGGGGAAAACGGGGGGGGGGGAGAAGTAAACATCTTCAGTGTGCGAGTGTGTGTACAGTGTACGGTATGTGCGTGTGCAGTTTGTGCAGCAGAAAACAGCAGTTGAAGTGCCTTTGAAGTTTGTTTGCAGTTAATTTTTTTAACCCTTATTTGACCAAGCTATTGGACAAGAAATGCAATCACATTTACAGCAATGGCTTGAGGAAGTAGGTGCATGAAGAGAGATGTTGATATACACATATGTCAGCTAGGAGCTGACCGGTAAAACCACAGTATTCTACTGTTGGCCATTGGAATGGTTGCCGGTTAAATACTTTGCTCAAGGGCATGTCAACAGCAGTGAGTAATGGTTGAGAGAGCAAACTTATGGACCTACCTCACCAATTAACTTTAATCATTATTTAGTGGTGATTATACACCAACAGCATGCAGTTGCTTGGTAATTCTTTTTTACAGAACGTTAAGATTAAAGGTTTAAAATACATAGCCATATAGTAAGACAATTACGAAGTTAGTTACTATAACTTCAATAATCTATCAAAGAACATTTTGTGATTAAAGGTCATTTTCGGTATATCATGTTTTGTTTTTTGTTTTTTTATATTTTAAAGAGTGATATGATAATAATAATGTACGCTTTATCAATAAGTAAATGTTTAAAACAGATTCAAGGACTCAGCAGAATTTGTAAAAACTTGTCAATGTATATTTATCTTCAATGGACTTGACTACTGCAACATTGTCTTTCTACAGGTCTACCTAAAAATGACAACTGCAGTTGATTCAGAATGCTGCTGCTCGAGTCCTTAGTAATACCAAAAAAATAGATCATATCACTCCCCATTCTAGACCATAAAATACCACTGAATGGTTTAGGGACAAAAGAACATTCTCCATCTTGTGCTACATCATGAACCCTCAGGTCATCTGGGACAGGTCAGCTTTATGTCTGCCGAGTCAAAACTAAACATGGAGAGGCAGCATTTGTATGCACCACAAATCTGGAACAAACTCACAGAAAACTGAAGGTTATACATTGTGACTATAATCAGTGGATAACAAAAGCAATAGGCTTTGCTATCCACTGATTATAGTCTAGTTTGATATAACTCAAAATTTAGTTTGTAGCATAATGTCCCCAATTTAGATTAGAGCAGACAGCTTAGATACAAGATCCTAATGTAACAAACAATGTTAGAAATGTTTCTGTGGTTTTGAAATGTGTGTGCGTGCATAGATATACAGAATAAATGTATGCTGTATGGGTATGGGAGACTGTGTGTGTGTGTGTGTGTGTGTGTGTGTGTGTGTGTGTGTGTGTGTGTGTGTGTGTGTGTGTGTGTGTGTGTGTGTGTGTGTGTGTGTGTGTGTGTGTGTGTGTGTGTGTGTGTGTGCGCGCGCATTGCACTCTGCCAACTACAACATGACAGTCTGTGACACAAAGCACTGTCTTGTTTAACTGTATCAAGACTTCTAGCTCAATTTATTTTCATTAGAATCTGAATGATTATAATGAATGTGAACTTTTCCTTTCACTCCAGACTTGTACAAAGCCTGTTTTACGGCATCTCGTTTCTGTTTGTGTAGAAGCTTTTGTTAGAGCATTCTGCAATATTGTATCTATCAAATCCACACGGTTGCCGCAGACAACAGTTTGGATGGAAAAGTTCACTATGTAAACAAAATGACTGACGAATCTGAGGTCATAAAACGTCCAAGATGTAAACAATATGGTAGATCGAGAGAGCAAGGACGGGGAGAGAGAGAGAAGGAGAGTGAACGAGGGAGAGACGTGAAGAAAAGCAGGGACTAGACTAGAGAGAGGAAGAGTGAGTGAGAGGCAGAGAGAAAGAGTGTAGCCGAATCCTCTGTAAGCACATCTATTTAACCATCCAACCAAAACCAACATCCAATCAAACAACATCCAACAAAATGCAGATAAAGACATGATTCATAGTTGATTCTAGAATAGCTAACCCGCAGCAGAACTGTCTATTTTGTTAGTGTTGGGCAGACACCAACCTTTAATTTTTTTCCCCCCATTAATTAATGGCCTACTTTGCCATACTACAATGCCACACAAAAGTGTGACATTGTTTAAAGTAAAATGAAAGAGGTTAAATCGTTAAATCGTCGTTAAATCGCGCGCGCGCGTGTGTGTGTGTGTGTGTGTGTGTGTGTGTGTGTGTGTGTGTGTGTGTGTGTGTGTGTTTGTGCGGGCGCGTGCGCTTTTAACCAATGGAAATTATTTATAAGAGCTTGTGACAAAATCATCACTAGATTGGATCGATTGTGTATCCTTTTCATTTCCTGAAAAGGATACAAAGGTTTTGGACATACAAGGTTTCTACCTGACAGCGATGATTTATACACTATATCAATGATGTGAATCCGAAT
>NC_136793.1:33997346-34002346 GCF_951216825.1 Electrona antarctica | reverse complement strand
CATATATATCGATATATTTTTTAATTCTTTTTTTATTGTTTTATTTTTGGCCGATACCGATATGTGGCCACATCCAATCAACTTCACACTGGATGAGTGTTGCTGAGGAGCAACACATACCCCTGTCCCACATGCTCTCTTCCAGGGTCACACAAATCACAAGAAAGAAAACATACATCATAATGGTAATGTGGTGATTATATAATAAAAATAACAAAAATACAACTCTAGACCCAGGATCACACAGTGCAAGCCAGGCTACATACAAAGCCAGCCATTACCAGACATATGCTGCATAATACATTATATTCAGTTGATCAGTTCATAGTTGCGATTTAATTACTTCAAGGACATTAAAGGCCCCGACATTACTAATACACTGAGACACTGGGTATTGTTGAATGTTTCCATTATCTTGATCCAATTAAGGAAGGCCAGACCCAAATATCTCCAAGATAATTTGCAGAGAATGCAGACACCTCCAAGCCTTTTCTGTGTCAAGGGAAACAATAATTTCTGATTGGAACTCTGTGTTGCAGAATACATAATATTTAAAAAACGTCTCATGTTGTTAAAGATTGTCGAACAGAAATAAAATCTATTTGGCCCAGATCGATAATAGTCAGCATTATTTTTTCCAAACAATGTGAGAGGGCCTTGATAAGTATTTTATAATTACAGCAGAGAAGGCTAATTGGTTTGAAAGAGCTACAGCCCAGTTTCCTTTCCTTGTTTTATATTTTGATAAGAATGGGTGTAACTTCAGAAAGATATTGGGGCAGACTTCGATTATTTGAGTTGTAAGAGGTTCTTTTCACAGTATACCTGTTCTTTGCTATTTGTATTTGTCTAGCATGTTAAAGTTAAATGAATGTATATGGATTGTAATTTTCTGTATGTCTCTGTTAGCCTCCCCCAACACAAGGCTGCCAAGGCACAGCTAGTTTACACACACATTTGCACTCAAAGGACCATAATGGAAATAAGCTCTCAAAACTTGTTTGTGTTTATTCTTTTGACAGATATGTACAAATGTATGGTTATGCATGTTTTGTTAATAAAACATTTAAATCTATCAATCAATCAAAACCTCCCAGTGCCACTGGAGAGCATTTCGGGGCTAATGTAGCTGAAAACACCAAGTTGTAGGTCAGTTTAAATATGCAACTTCCCTGACTTCAACATTAACAAGTGCATATGATGGTCGCTTCCCACATCCCAGTGTGACATCATTTCTTATTGTATAATCTCTTATGACAATATCAATATCACACTAAGGCATCTGTCACAATACTAACCTGCATGTAGTAGTTCTTATTTAAAAAACAGATGTTCTCAAAGTACTCGACAAAAAGGATACAACAATGAATAGTGAAATATATAAAAAGTGATGCTTTTGGTTGTTTATGAAGAGTATAGCTACTTTCAATTTGAACATACATTATTTAAGTTAGTTAGTTAGTTTCTGTTTATCAACTAGACTGCATCATGATTGCATAGGGCAGCTGCTTTAATAATGTGCCTATACACACATGTATACGAGAAGTATTGTAAACAAATATGGCAGTGAGGTCAGAGTTAGGTTAAGTTGTGGTTAGGGTTATAGTCATATTTTTTACCAAGGAATTATGACCAGTTCCGGCTTCGCAGCTTCGCATAAAAGTAACAACCGTGTTTGAAATGTTTCAAACAAAGCTGGGCAGCAAATCATTAGCCTCTTATCCACAGGCTGGGTGTTATACACTATACACAGCTGATTTACTCCTGCTAAAAAGCCTTATAACTCTCCCTGCCAGTGTCTCAACCAGGGAAATAAGCTCTGCGGTGTAAAAATAGTACAGCTGTATAACAGTGGAAGGTACGAACAGCCATTCATAAAACACATGCCTTCATTAAGAGGTACAGAAGGTCGAAATATCACACATGTTGCTGGAATCCAAATCTCCAAGGTGATTCCTCATTGAGTGTGTGTTACTCTCACTCTTCCACTGTATCTCGGCCAAAGGAATGATCTCAGAGGGTAGTATAGCATTGGAATATATTGTATACAGTCAAGCCTGGGGTGTTAATTTAACTCACATCTTTATACGGTATAAGTTAACAACAACAAGCTTGTAGATCGGCAACTTTCGTAGAAGAGATTTGGTATAGAGGGAAAAAAAGGTGCAATGCATTGTGAGCTTGAAGATTGGCTATTCGTCATGCAACAAAGCATATAGGGCTCAAGGTAAAAAAAACACAGCAGCCGCAGCAATGCAAGCTTCCATCCTGCAAATTATTAAGCAATAAGTGGTTTGAAATAGGCAACCCCATCCAACACCCGCCGCAATTTGTCCCTCTCTCTCGGCATGCAGCATTAATCTATCCCTCCGTCCATCCATGACCTGCCGCGCTCATGTCATCAACGTGGTAATGGTGTGTGACTGCATTGAGGAGATGTAGAGTGACACAGTGACCTAAGTCGATAGGACTCTCCTCTCCAGTCCGCACAGACAACACACCATCAATACTTGAAATGATGAAGACAATAATCAGGGAGATTGTCTAATTTATAAAGCTATATGCATGCAAGCATGTAATGGCCTGGCAAGGCTCTCTCCGTCTATATCTACATATATGTCTGTATCTTAATCTCTTTTCATCCTGCAGTCGTTTTTTGAGTATCTTTTGTTTTCGGCATCTGTCTTTCTGTTCTTTCACTCTGTTTTTCTTCTTAAAACAAGTTTGTGGATTCTGCCAATGTAGAAATGAGTCAGTGCTTGCGTTACACTGATATTGGCGATATACAGTATGGCATTTTGTTGTGCTTACTTCCTTACTGACAAATGTAATATACCTGTATAGTAACATGAATACAGAAATCACTTTCCAAAAATTGTATACCAGAATCCACTCTGATGGCTTTCGTTTACATGCTGAAGGTGTGATTTTGACAACATAATTTGGATTTATATCCCAGACAGCTATAGAACCCAAGGTTCTACCTACATGGAACAATGCTTAAATATCCATGTATTTTACTCTTCTCTTCCTCTGTTTCATTCAATCTCCCTCTCTCTTCTCTTCATCCACTCTCCCCGTCTTTTCTTACACTTTCAATTTCACCTCTCACCGTCACTCATCCCTTTTGTAACCTATTTCCCCATACTCTCTCATCCTTCCTCCCCTTGCCCCCTCTCTCTCTCTCCCTCTCTCTAAGTGCTGCTTGTTTGGAGTGCAGAGTGTGTGTGTGTGTGTGTGTGTGTGTGTGTGTGTGTGTGTGTGTGTGTGTGTGTGTGTGTGTTGTGTTGTGTTGTGTTGTGTTGTGATGTACTGTACTGTACTGTACTGTACTGTACTGTACTGTACTGTACTGTACTGTACTGTACTGTACTGTACTGTATCTGAGCTCTGCGCACTGAAGACCAAAGCGTCAAAGACCATGAAATGTTACAGCTCTGTTGTTTAAAGCTTTTGTTACTCTCAGCCGTTCATCACTGACATGCAGTTAAACAAATCACTGTGTGTTTAAGAGCCTCCCGGGTTGGTGGTTGTCCTATTTTACACTCTGCAGGCAGTACTTCTCAAGCACTGGCTCGTGACCTGAAGACAGGTCACTGGAATTTAGGAACTGGGTCACTAAGGTGACTCTGGAGAGTATCTGACCAGACCAACAATTCTCTGGAATATAACAGTTAAACACTATCTAGGCTAGCAAGAGTAGACATTAATGTGAGCTTTGCTGACCAGCATTACCAGTACTGTAGGTCAGTAGGTTAGAAGTAAATATAAGGTAGGCTGTTTCTGTTTTAAAAAACCGAAATAAAGTTAATGAATAGAGCAAGGAGAAAAAAAACGTAACGAAAGTTGCTTCCCATTTCTTACATAATTTGACCATTTGGATAACTAGAGAGGTGCCCGTGGGGCCTCTACGGCGGTGCCCGTTGGGCACTGGCCTACTTGGAATGATGCAAGTTGGAAATGCATGCCCCACCCAGATATTATGTCTGTGTCCCTTTTATGCCCAACATCAGAATGATGTCAGATTTCTGTATGTATCTCTCTGTGTCCCTTTATATAAGGAGTTCTGTTCCATGCCCAAAAATTGAGTGTTGGGATGTCAGAACAGGCCAGCTTATGGAGTTCTGTGTCAGGCATGCCCAAATATGGAGTGTTGTGAGGTCAGAACAGGCCAGCTCCATATATGGACTCTGCGCAGGGGCCCGGTCCAGAGCCTGGGCAGAGGCCTTTTTGGGGCGGTTCTGGACAACCGTGGGTCCGACCGACTCGACACCGGGCACTGCACTCCCTGTGGTGGTGTGGAACGTGTGTGTCGAATTTGAAGTCGTTGGGGAGTTCTCGAGTTACGTGGTTTACAGACGTACACACAGAGACTTAGGCAATGACCACACAGGTGACTCTTCATATTGTGTTTCTGTGTGTCTTGATGAATAGCTGTTTCCTATAAGGAGTTAGGTGTTAACTTATCTTTGTTAATAATTACTTCTGTTATAATGTCTTTTGTTTAGTGTTTGTAAAGCACATTAGATTGCCTTGTTGTTGAAATGTGCATGCTATACAAATACACTTGCATTTCCATTTTCCAGGGGGATATGGGACTGTAACAGACATGGCTGTTGCAGGGATCAAAGTTGTGATCCTTTGGTAACACGTCTTTCTAACCACTAGACCACCTTGCTGCTCTAGTCAATACATTTCAGCTGGGAAACGGAGAAAAATGAAGATGTCTGCACACACCCAGTACTCTAATGAATGTGTGTAGTACTGCCTTACAAAGGCAACCAGGCCAGCAGTAAGTACTATTTGTGTTTTAAATGTCAAAGCTCTTGACTAGGGTTTAGATTTCATATCAACGGATATTATAGCCATAAATACTACTAAACGATATACAATCCCCTTCTGTACCAACAAAACGTTTGATGGGACAGGAGACAAATTTAGAAGTAATTTTTTGGTGCTCTTTGGCTGTGTAGGGCAGCAGAGTCCTCTCACATTTCATA
>NC_136793.1:33944846-33994846 GCF_951216825.1 Electrona antarctica | reverse complement strand
GTTGCTCTGTCTGCGAAGAGGTAAAATAAAACTATGTGAAAAGGACATTTACTGTGTGCTGGCTGTTTTCTCAGGTTCAACAGATTGCAATACAACAAGTCCTGGCCAGTGATGCTATTAGGAGGACATTTATGCCACACATTGTTAAATACAGCTCAGTGAAAGTAACGATGAAAATTAAAAACAGGTATAGCTTCACTAAGAGATATTATTGGGAACATAGATTGTAGTTTCTTAAGCTACTTTTTATACTTAGTGATGTAAATCCAGAGTGTTCATTAAACTCTGAGAGTTCAACATGGGAAAAAAAACCATAAGGGTCCATTTCTACACTCTGAGATTTTAATTAACATGCAGGATTTTGCAGTTATTTTTTATTTATTTTTTCTCTTCAGAACAAAGCAATCTAATCTACATTACAGTTTAGTGGACATTTCTCTCTCAGATTCAGTTACACAGAAGGCTGGGATGGAATTTAAGCCTGCACGCACTAACAAACCGTCAACATCAGAAATACCTCTCAGATCTCTGTCAGTATCCTCTTCTCTGTTCTCCCTCTACGGTCCACAGTCTTCAGCCCAAATCCCTGTAAAACTGTTGCTGAGAGACAATCAATGTTAGCCAGGATTGTCTACAGCTAATCAATGGAGAGACACTAATTCTACGGCTATCTGGTCTCTTCATCTACCTCCTCCCTCCTCCTCCTCCTCCTCATCCCCCCTTCATCTTCCGTGCCCCTCTCACTACCCCTGTAAATAGGTAGCCATGTTAAATTGTTGGATATTAGTGTGAGGCAACCTAAATTTAGTCCACTAATTGTATCTGTGCATAAATGTAGTGGTATTTCTTATTAGCGGTTGGTTGTAAATGTTACTGCGCTATACAATAGGACCTCAAGCGTATTCTATTATTGAACTTTGCTGGATGAGAATGTCTGCTTATAAATGCCAAAAAATGTCCACATCATATGTGGTGTTTAATGATGATCAATCAGAACGTAGCCAAGCAGAACAATGCAAACATATCTGTCATCAGGCACAACTGAGTCTCAGCCTCTCTCACCGTCCAGGTCACAGTGTGGTATGTGGAACTTCACTAAATGTTTCAATTTGTTTAAAAGCTAGCGGGCTCCGAGGAGTCCATTTTTCAGCCGTAGGCCTCATAAACCCCACAGCCTAACCCTGCCCAACACCAACAGTCTGGCCCTCTTAAACACACACAGCCGTTTGAAAGAAAAGAAGCGTTTCACATCTTTGACTGCCCCCCCCCCCCTCTCCCTGTAGCAGTCTGTTTTCAGCGGTGGCATTTCAACGGGGCTGCTGCATAAATCAAGAAGCGTAATAATCATTATTAAAAGAGCAATATTTACATAGCTGAACCCCGATGCACCTCCTGATCAGCTCAGAGGTTCTGCTGTCTCAGAGAGCAGGCCGCTGCTTTCTCACACAACAACCATCACAGAGTAGAGGGCGCTTGTGAAATACTCAGCCATGCACGCACACACACACACACACACACACACACACACACACACACACACACACACACACACACGCACGTATGCACATGCTTGTAGTACGCATTTACACAGACCTGTGTACTGCACATACACATGAATACACACACACACACACACACACACACACACACACACACACACACACACACACACACACACACACACACACACACACACACACACACACACACACACACACACACACACACACACACACACACACACACACACACACACACATGGTGACAAAATGATGAAGTCTTTTCTTCTGAGCTGGTGAGTCCAAGACCTTAAAAATATCACCTGCCTCACAGCATCATGTTTTACTCCAAAGGCTAAATAATACTTACACTGGACACATGCCCCTCTGTGTTGATATATATGTGTGTGTGTGTGTGTGTGTGTGTGTGTGTGTGTGTGTGTGTGTGTGGGTGCGCGTGCGCGTGCGTGCGTGCGTGCGTGCGTGCGTGCGTGCGTGCGTGCGTGCGTGCGTGCGTGCGCGCGTGCGTGCGTGCGTGCGTGCGTGCGTGCGTGCGTGCGTGCGTGCGGACAGGACTGTACAGTATTATTATTGTAAGGCAGTGACTAGAACACCCACTGGTATGGGCACCAGTGATGTCATGCTGCTAAACTGTACTTTCTCAGACACACACACACACACACACACACACACACACACACACACACACACACACACACACACACACACACACACAATACCTTTGAACCCAGACAGGAATCCTTTTTTTAATAGTTTGACTTTACAGCATCACTCTGCTTTATAGGACAGGAAGGCTGGCTGAAGTACAGACAGGGAGGGTTTGAGAAAGAACGGGTGGCATGGGCATGTTTCAGCGATGGAAGAAGTACTCACATGTTTTACTTTAGTAAAAGTAGCAATACGGCAATGTAGATGTATTCTGTTAGAAGCCCCATATTCAAAATGCACTTGAGTAAAAGTGCAAAAGTACTGGCATCAAAATATATACTTAAAGTACCTAAAGTAAAAGTACTAATTGTGCAGAATGTACCCATTTCAGAAGTTCACTCTACAATCTCACAACGTGTCGCATCGTGACACATTGTGATCCTGTAGATCCGCCAAAAATCAAATGGCCAAAAAATATAGAGAGCTGAAGTGGTTAGTGTGTTTTGTAATAATAATCAAAGTTACAAAATAACTTATATAATTGTGGTGGAGTAAAAGTACAATATTTTCCTCTGGGATGTATAGTGGGGTAGAAGTAAAAGTATCGAAAATTGTAAATACTGAAGAAAGTAAAACATTTTACTGTGTGCGTGCGTGCGTGCGTGCGTGCGTGCGTGCGTGCGTGCGTGCGTGCGTGCGTTTCGAGGCGACGGCGAGACACAGAAAGGGGAGGGTTGCCGTGTGACACAGTGAGTGTCAAACTTGTTTCATGGCGCAGTGCAGTGAGAACACCCGCTGCTGAGCCCCCCACAGAGCACACACCCCCCGAGTCCCCCGCAGACATCAGAGTGAAGCAACAAATCACTCAGTGTATCACTGCACTCAAAACACACTGATCAAACATACAACTGTATTATTATAGCACTAGAAAAAGAGTTGCGCACATACACACACACTTATTGTGCCGTATTATTACAACCACTGAACATGAGGACCCCTGAAGGTTTTCTCCTGGAAAAATCAAGTTATTCTTCCTCCGTTCTAGAACCCTTTGGCGGTCACCGCGCCAACGTGGTGATGTCATATAAAGGGCCATTCCACCGTTCCGTTCCAGCAGAACATTCCTCTGACAGCGAGAGAGAGAGAGAGAGAGAGAGAGAGAGAGAGAGAGAGAGAGGAAAAAACGCTGTTTAACCTGGAAGTGCACAGCGTAAAAACTGACACAGACAGTCACCCAGTCATTATGTTATTATTAGATACGAAATACCTAAAGGTCCCTGGAGAAATACTGAATAGAAACAATATTTGTTAGAGAGGAAAAGAGATGTGGGATCCTGGTGGGCTGGTGAGGTAAGGTTGGAACCTAGTACGTATACCACAATGAGTTTTGAACTGAGGTAATAATAATAATAAAGGTCACCCGCCTCCCTCTGTCTTTCTCTCATCATTCCCACCTCTTTCTACTATGTGATGTAATATTGAAGAAATTAAAAAATATTCTCCACAAAAGAACATATAGGAACCACGATCATAGATCAGTTTCATATACGTTACACGAATACACAAATGTAATCTGCTTTCTAGAACTCTACAAGTCAGTAATGCTTCAGGAATACTGCAGGAATAATAGTCTGGAATGCAAGTCAGACAAACTGGACAACCTGAAGACTGACTGAGGCCCTGTGCAGAAATAGACTTAGTATAGACTAAATTCAGCCTTTCCATAAAAGAAAAGAACTATCGTGACAATTAAATGTACAAGAAACACATAAAATAAGCATAATATTAGTTTTTCAGTGCATTCACGATAATAAAAGATTTGAATTGGAAGTGCATATGTCCAAGAAAAGGACTTTCCCCTTTACAAAATTCCCATGTGCCTCATTAATGTCTCACAGTAACAAAATATTTGGAGACAAATTGAGCAAGTTGAGGATTTTTGAAGGTCTGCACTTTTCTCTGTTGTTGTTTTTCCTTGATTCCAGGCTATCAGCCTCAGCCAGGGAAAACTCCTAGAGAGCCCAGAAGAGAGGTCACATCAGTAACCTCAGAATACTTGTGCTGTTTTTACTATGCATTCTTCTCAATCACCATATGTGAATGAAATAACACCAATCCGAGGACCAGAGAAAGTAAGACATTTGGTGAGGGAGGAAAACAAACAAAATTGTCTGTTTATTCCTGTCACTTCCATGTCTACTCAGACAGCTCTTTACTGTCTTAGGACAAGAGAGACAAGGAATCTGTGTCAGTTATGAGGGCTTAGGCCATGATAATTCAGCATCTGTCTTGTCTGACACAGTCTACTTATTGTTCACCTAATATAATGCATCATAAATGTAGAATTCATGCAAGTTTCTGCTGTGTCCTCACGATATAGTGTCTCATTCAGTATTGAGCATCCGGTATTGCTAATATGGTGAACGATAAAAGTAGAATCACTTTGTCTCTCTCCATGGACCCATAATGATCCTTTGCCTTGGCTCCATTAACCATTTAAGTCCTATAGGCCTATACTGTATACATAGTGAATAGTGTAGTGAACATCTACAAAGCATGGTATCGGAACATGTTGTGAGCTTGTAGATCGGCTATTTTCGCTATTTGGGGGAAATGTATGAAAAGAAAAGGAAACATTTCCATACATACCATAATAAAATGTTGCCTGTATTTACATGCCCAAAGTAGGGATGTCAGGTTGAAAGTAGATAAAACCCACTGAACTATAAAACTATTTGCTGATCTCAGATGTTTCAACTATGTTCCTCAACCTCTCAAAAATAATCCACGGCGTGCATCAGTATTGCTTTGCAGTACTGTATTGTTCTTCTGTTTGACGCTGATATATATATATATATATATATATATATATATATATATATATATATATATATATATATATATATATTGTTCCGTTAAAGTTGTACAGTCACACAATTAGGACAGGAGTTTTCATATGAATAAGAATTATAAGAATTATAATAAGACAACTTACTCAAGGGGTTCACACTGTATGAATTAGAAACACAATGGTATGCCTCTACAGAGAACAACTGAATGATTCTCTCCAAAGGCTCCCAGTCAACCAGCAGTGGAACCATTCTGCCTGATCAATTTGTCCGGCAATAAAATACTGCAGTCCTACAAATCCTCTTTTATTCTAGCCCAGACATATAGGCAAGTGTCTTAATTAAAACTGGCCCTTCCAAGACACCATAGACAACATGACACTATCTCCTGATTGGCTATAGAACACACATCTCTTCCTGTTTTGGTGGGTATCAATAAGGGAGTTTAACAGCCGGTGAGTTTTAATGGGATTTGTGCGGAAGGGTCCTTTATCAATAGGCCTAATGACCGGTTTACTTTAGTTAGCTGAAGCCTGACGGCAACCTCTATGAGCCGATGGTAAGGAGAGATGTATTGGATTAACCTTTCTCCAGGGCAGGGGTTCCAAACATTGGCTCCAGACCCAGCATGGGCTGCGGCGCTGGTTTCTGATGCGTCTGAAGCATTGGGGAGCATACCACTGAATCGGCGTCCCATGGTGAGGCTGAATTTAGTCAATATGGGTGCTGGGCTGAAAAGGTTTAGGAATGCCTGAAACAGGGGGTTTCTTATTGATAGAACAAAACAGAAAGAACCAAGCTGAACCAACTGCCCTCCTAGCGCCTCTCCGCTCTCTTCAACATATCCTATTCAATCCCCTTTTGCCACCTCTCCTTGTTTCCCTCCCATATTTCCTATCGACTCCTCTTTTCCCTTCCCCTCTCCTCTGTGTGTGTGTCCACCTCACATTAGTCCCTCTCCTCTCTTCTGCACTCTGCGCTATTTATCCCTGCCAGGTCGGAACGGCCGAAGGCGAGAGATTCTGTTTTCGATTCTGTGGGTCTGTCTGTCTGTCTGTCTGTCTGTCTGTCTGTCTGTCTGTCTGTTCGTCCGTTTGTGACCATGCTATACTGTAATCTCGAGCACCGCTGGATCGATCGCTGTGAAACTTTGCATGCACACTCCCACTAGGGAGTCTAATCATACTCATGGTGGCGCTATAACAGGCAGATTTTTGCAAAACACAGTTTTTACTACTACTTTGTCCAACCCTCACACAAATTGGTACACATTATCTCTGTAGTCATGTGATCACGACGTATCTGTTGGATTTTTCATATTCCATTAAGATTGGCTATGATTGTCTTCCAAAGGCAATTCTGCACAAATTGCCACAAATCATTACCATTATTCTGATTGGCGTCAAACATTTCACCCGCACTCCCTCCCTCTTGTGTCTGTTCCATTTCATAGGATTTGACTTGTTCCCTGGCAGTAGTAAGTCTTTCTCCATCTCCCTTTCTCACAGATAGACAAGAATGCACACATGCATGTACTGACACACAAGCGCTGTCAGTAATATGAAGTATTTCAGTCAAATCCTGATTCAAAGTGGCATGTGTTTAGTAACTCTATACGGAAAACAGCTTTTCAACTGATTGTGGGCCAGGGACCACTATCCTGAGCTGGGGACCACGGTTGCGTCAGGTGGGGATATGGGTTAAGCTTAGGGTTGTCTTGAGTTCTCCAGAGTGTCTTTATAGTGGCTATACTGTAGTGTTGGGCAGTTACAGGTTCTCATATCATTTCCTGGCTCTAAACTTGCCCTGTACTTATTATTCAGGCATGTCAGTGAGTAAAAAAACACTCCTGCATAGACACATAGTTGCAAAAGATTTAAAAACAAATCTCTATCGTCATTGCTTCATTGGGCATGCTGAAAAAGAGCACCCGTGCTCAGCATACCTAATTACCTATATACCCTGGGTAAATAACGCTTTTTTAAAATTTTCTTTTTTTGACAACTCATCTAGAACTTCACAATGTTTTTCATACAGAATCTATGGATATTAATGAGCTGATCCTCTTGAAGTACTTTTGGAATTGAAGACAAGCCTCCACTGATAATGATAATATAGTCTTTAATTCCACTGTCCAAGATTGTGGTCAACATTTCCTCCAAATTAAATGAAAGAAGTAATGACAAAAATAAAAGATATATGTCTTTATTTCCTACACTTACTGAATCCATGGTCATGGACCACATAACAATAATAATTAATAATAATAATTATTATTATTATTATTATTATAATAATAATTATAATTATAATTATAATTGGCAAAGCCTTGAACAAACTCGCAAGATAGCTCCATTAGTTTAATGTAGTGCAAAGTTTGAAGGCAAGGTACCAGCCTGCTCAAATCGCACATGCACAGACATTGTTTCATGAAATCTTTATCCATTGGTTTATATACAATGGTAATCTATGGAGGCAAAGTGAGCTCAATTATGAATTGAAAACACGCCACATGAATAAATTGCTACATGGTTGGTTCAGTTTGAATTGGACTCAAAAGACATTTAGTGACTATAGACACAACCTTTGACATTGTTTCTGGTTTGACACACATTTTGACCTCTATTAACCAAGCAGGAAAGCTCTATTATTGGTGGTGAGAATATCAGCACTTTCGCAGGACACAAGGGTTGAATAAATAGGTAAAATGTATGTAAAAAATGTAAACGTAAAAAGATTCAGTAATTCCGTAATTAACGTACGTATACTGTACATTATGAAGACAGACAATATCAAAGCAAAATGGCACAGATGAGAATGCTCTGATGGGACCTGATCCCAGGCCAGGAAGAGACACACATGCGGATCAGAAGAGATGGGGGTCTTACTCTTAACCGCAACGGCATCTGTTGGCACACTAATTTATTGTTCCCACAACGGATCTCTAGTGTTTTGGAAATGAACTCTCTCCAAGTGTTCAAAATCAATCAGACGCCCTTCAATGATCAGTCATGTTGGACTTGGCCCATGCCCTGAATGACCCCCATCACACACACACACACACACACACACACACACACACACACACACACACACACACACACACACACACACACACACACACACACACACACACACACACACACACACACACACACACACACACACACACACACACACACACACACACACACACACACCCTGCGGGGTGCTGTGGTTAGAGAAGAGAGACTGATATCCAGGCAGCCAACGACAGACTGACCTTTACCAGAATGGCCTCCTGGGAGTCATCTATCTATCTATCTATCTGACTGACTCCGTCCGTCCCTCTGTCCCCCTCTCTGTCCCCCTCTCTGTCTTGTCTGTACCCCCTCCCTGTTTGTCTGTTTGTCTGTCTGTCTGTCAGTCCGTCCGTCCGTCCGTCCGTCTGTCCCTATCGCGCCTTCCGAGAGAAGACACAAACTCTCCTATAGCAGCTAATGTTAAAGTAGCTGTATGCATGTATAACTGACCACTGACTTTCTCCTCCAACTGTGTGGAAACAGGCTGATCAATGAACACAACACAGTTAAACACACACACACACACACACACACACACACACACACACACACACACACACACACACACACACACACACACACACACACACACACACACACACACACACACATGTGTATGTATGTGTGTATGACACTGATGTAGTGGCAATATGATAGCATCACATACAATAGAATAAGAATGCCCTTACCTCCCAGAGATGTCGAGTATTCCTGACAACTCCAGACTGGAGTTTGTCCAAGAATAGAGGGACTCCCTGGAATGGACCAATCCACGTTCCTTGGGGGATTCTCTGGGCTGCACAGATCCCATAACCCAGGCCCGGTACTGTACTGGTACACAAACACACCTGCACAACCACAGGGCAAATACCAAAACAAATCAAAATCAAAACTATTGTTTTAATTAATTTTTTTCTCGCAGACAGCGAGAACCAGGCAATCTGTTTGTCTGCATGTCTTTCAAGAAGTCAAGCATTCAGTCTTACCTCTCTGGGTAGGTCTCGGAGCCAGTCGGGGACCTCTGGAGGCGCCACAGGGGCTGCAGTGCTGCTTGTCCCCACCAGTCTCCTCAGTGAGTGGAGAGGACCATGCATGGGACATTCCCCATTCCTGTTGTCTGCACACATATCACACCCTGGGACAAAGACACACACCAACCCTGTCATGTCTTGTTATGTGACATTCAATAGTGGCCGGACCACTCTCTGTTCAATTAATATAGATCTACTAATATATAGAGATAATAATAGACATTTCTACTATGTTGTACTATCTTAATATCGACTATTAGTACCATTTTGTGTTACTGTGTTGTATGACAGGATACAAAATAATTAGGAAAAAAGACCACCTAGGGAAAATACAAATATCTAACGAACTACAGAATATATTGAAAATAGAGCTTGCAGAATTGGTTACACTGAAGGCTGTAGCAAAATATGTCACAGATGTTTAATTATTAAAATTCCCCTTTTTAAAATGTACTCCCCCGTCTGCCCCCAGTAGAGCTGCATGGCGGTTGAGAGAGTGAGGACTGGGCAGCTCCACTGTGTCAGACTGTCTGAATGAGAAGCCTGCAGGCTTTGTGCTCAGACAACTTCCTCTGAGGGAAGTTGTTATTTATAACAAGCTGGCTGCATGGATTAAAGAAAAAATAAAATCTCACAACTGAAAATGACCACGTTCTAATGTGTGATTTGTGAAACAGTTTGAAAGGAGCCCCCCACACTAGCATTGATTCTTGAACAATGAACACAATATGTAAAGTTATGATGTTTTAGTAATATTGTTCCTGCTGTTCTATACTGCCAACCAGCTGTAGAAATCGGATTTCTTCGATTTTATGGAAGATGCTTCTGAACATATTGCTAGTTTGATCACTTAAAATGCTCTAATCTTAAAATACTAACCCCGAACTAGCCAATCTATAAACTCTCAATTTTAAATTAAATGTGCATAGTGCTGTACCTAGTGCTGTACCTTTTTTTTTTTTTTACCATTTGTATAATTATTATTAGTAATAGTAGTACTATAGTAGTAGTAGTAGTAGTAGTGGTAGTAGTAGCAGTAGTAGTAGTAGTAGTAGAAGTGTTGGTGGAGGTGCTGCTGTTGGTTGTAGTATAATTTAGCCCTCTTTTGGATTATGCAGTTCAGCGATGAACAGAGAAAATAAATGAGAATATCTAGTTATCCCCCAGGGAAATTCATATGTGCACTGTACAAATATATACATCATATAGACAAGTTATCCTGTTACATTCACCACACATGCAGAGGCAGACATTTGCCTATATTATACACTTATAAACAAGTCAAGAATAAGTCCCATATATTTTCCCCATCATTGTAAATTACACAAAACTCACTCACACATGCACACACACACACACACACACACACACACACACACACACACACACACACACACACACACACACACACACACACACACACACACACACACACACACACACACACACACATTTTCACTTCATTAAAAATAAACTTATTACTTAAACTTATTATTATTAATTGCTGCTTATACATTCCTATGCTTCCTGTTTTTATTGGCCTTTTTATGATGTGAATAAATTCTTCTGTGAAGCACTTTGCAACATATTGAAAGATGCTCTATAAATAAACCATATTATTCTTATTCTAATCATCTAATCTAAAAGTAATCTCAAAGTTGAACCATTAAAAATGTTTTCAGATAATGAAAATTTACTTTATGACAATTAACTTTTAAAGTTCAATAACTCCCTTAGGACTGTTTCAAGAATAATCCAGTATTAGTACTTGTACTAAGAGTGTTGCATCTATTCAGACAAGCATGGACACCATTTAAACTTTTGTATAAGACTACATATATCACCAGGTATATAGAATTTCTGTCTTTTATTTTTATTTTCCATTCTGTATGTAGGCTATTTTAATTTAATATTGTAAAAGGAAAAGAGAGAGAGAGAGAGAGAGAGAGAGAGAGAGCGAGAGAGCGAGAGAGCGAGAGAGAGAGAGAGAGAGAGAGAGAGAGAGAGAGGATATCATGCTGTAAAGAACACGGCCAGCAGTGGGAAGGACTACAGCCTTATTTATGTGCTACTGTACTCTTACAGGTAGCCTACTATACTGTACCCACAACCAAAATCACTTTTTTTCTATTGATGACTCACCCCATGGAGACTTGAATTCATGGATATTTGTTTATTCGTAAGACAATGATTTGATGACCAGCTCCTTATGTTCTCTATCTCTATACTCCCTATGGAGACATAGAAGATGACCAGCTCCTTATGTTCTCTATCTCTATACTCCCTATGGAGACATAGAAGAGAGTGTTTGTATCTTCATGGGGAATAGAAGGGGAACCACTGCTGCTCATCCAATTATAGCCTTTGGAATGCGACAAAAACAAACTCCATGAATTCAATCACCACGGAGTGAGCGAGAAAGAAAGGCATTTTGGGAGTGAACTATGCCTTTAACAGAGTCACCGGAGCCCCAGTATTATTATTTTTTTTTGAATACACAAGCAGCAACCGATGAAAACATTATATTTCTCTCAAAAGATGTTAATGTGTGTGTGTGTGTGTGTGTGTGTGTGTGTGTGTGTGTGTGTGTGTGTGTGTGTGTGCGTGCGTGCGTGCGTGCGTGCGTGCGTGCGTGCGTGCGTGCGTGCGTGCGTGCGTGCGTGCGTGCGTGCGTGCGTGCGTGCGTGCGTGCGTACAACATGGTGTCATATTTTGAGAATAATTCATGACATTTATTCTCCACTAGATAGCATGATGGAGTAGTTGACACAGCAAATGTCAGGAGCACCTCTGCCCACTGAAGCGTTCAGTTTAACGGCATGTTAAACTGTGTACATGTGTGTGAATGACCGCGCGCGTGTGTGTGTGTGTGTGTGTGTGTGTGTGTGTGTGTGTGTGTGTGTGTGTGTGTGTGTGTGTGTGTGTGTGTGTGTGTGTGTGTGTGTGTGTGTGTGTGTGTGTGTGTGTGTGTGTGTGTGTGTGTGTGTGTGACTTGAACTTTGAAATTAAATAAATACCGGACACTGAGAACTACAACCAATCTTTTCATGGCACAATGTTAATGTTCTCCTTTAGTCCTTCTTTTTAAAGCTCTTTGAATTTCTGGTCCAGAAAGATGGTAGGCCTAATCTTACAAACTATGAATGATGACAGCTCAGGACAACACCAACACACCTTTATATGAATGCAAATAGTTCCAGCCCTAGTAGTACTGAGGTTGTCACGGAATTGTTTGTAACAACTTACTATACCATTGTCCAAGGAACTAAAGGGGGTAAAGCCATGTTAAAAGTTAAACGTTAAAGTTCTATATATTCCGATAGTGACCACCATTGCTACTGTTTGTTAGTAACAAGAGGCCTCCAATCTCTCCAGGTCTTATTACATTTTCTGGTGGGGATACCACTTTTATCCAATCAGAGAGAACCCCACGGAGATGATTTATCAGTTTAAAATGTTATAGTATGCCAGTTCCAATTTAATCTGCTCATTTATTGTCTATCTATTGTCTATCTGGAGTTCTCATTCCTGATAGATAAAATTGGTATCCTGATCTGAAAATGTATTTTTAGTTTCACTAAAGAGCTGGAGAGATGGTTCAAGGTTCAAGGTTGTGCTTTATTGTTACATCTTGTGTACAGGTACATAAGAGTAAAACTTATTTTTGTTTAGCTTCCTTCAGACATTGCAGCAGCAGAGAGACCCAAACACACATAGCAATGTTTGCTATCGGAATATAGGTCTATTTAACACTTGTTTTGACAAAAATGTATCTCTTTCACCCCCTTTAAACGGTTCCAAAATATGTGATGCTCAATATTGATTACTTATCACTTATTGGTGTCTTAAATCTTAGTGTGTACAGTGTATATGGTTACATTTGTACACTCTCAGAGTTAAATTAACATTTTACTGAGCATACTGTATGTGAACTCAGTCTTTCAGATTACCTTGAAGAAGCCAGGCCTGGCCGCAACGCATTGGTCAAAGTTTAAAAATTGCTTTCATGTGTGCATAAAGGCTTTTAATGTCTTGACTAACAGGGTGCCTTTGAATGCCTTTTTGAAAGTGACTCGCCACAAACAATAATGCTGGGACTACCTCAACTGAGAAAGAGCCGGTCAACCTGTCTTTATTGGACTTAAACACAAACCTGGATGAACCAAAAAGCACCAACAAACAGTATAGTAACACCTACAAAGTCAAATCAGTCAATACACTATGCACAATTTGTGTAGTTTATACAGTACCAGATTATTTTATGTAAGACGCCCTGAGGGTGAGAAGTGTGCACGTATCCACCTGGGTGACAGCAGACTGCTGGGGGAGCGCTGGCGCTTTGGCATGGGGGGTCTGAGATCATATGGAATGTCAGAACAGGTCAGCTCCATATATGGAGATCTAATGGTGGCAGCGGGGCTGTGTCTTGAGTGTACAGGGTTTGATGAGGTCTGGCCATATATGGAACGTGTCTTGAGTGTACAGGGTTTGATGAGGTCAGATCAACATATGGAATGTCAGAACAGGCCGTTACCCTATATACATATAGTATGACATGCAGATTTATTTGAGGGAAAATGCGTATGCCCTCTACTACCATTTCATCCATTGACCACACGCGAGTGTATATGACCACCACCGTGCATGGACTGATTATCGTATGCCCTCTGAAAAAACCTAGAACACAACACTGCAATTAACTAAATCCTTCTAAATAGCAGCCCTAATAGCTAAGATGACGATGATTATTGTAAAAGAAAAAAAGAGTCCGCACACCAATTAATGCTGCAAGTGCATTTGGGAGCATCAATAATGGTGTGCGGACTCTTTATTATTGCATTGCTAGTACTGTTTTTTTAGTCCAGCACCCAACGTCGATTTTTTAGATGTGCGTGTTTTGTGGTTGTTTTAAAGACTCTTTTTCTACTTGATTATTGTAAAGCACCCATATCAAATTGCTATATTATCTATAACAGCATACAATCTCTGTTGAATGGTACATTTTTAAATAATACATTTTTCTACCACTAATAACAATACGTTCACGCCACGGCACTTTCTTCAAAACAGTTCTAGAGTGCTGAACAATGATCCATCCTTAACCACTTAAACCCTGTAACCTCTATTTGGACTCCTTCTTTTTTCCCTCTACACCAAATCTCTTTATAAGTCAGTCCAGTCAACCGGTGTATAGGGTGGTTAAGACGCAGAGCTCTTCTCCATTTCAGACTGATGAACTGACTGTGAACTTGTTATGGCGTGTTCCTCCACATGGTCCATCATTCAAGCAGAGTATTCTCTAACATCCATCCCGTGTGTTTAGACAGCACCACTCTCTCTCTGGACACTCAGCACCGGACCCGTTTACACTGACGCGGACAACCTAAAAAACGCTGCAGTGCAGAGTCAGCCCTTCAAACTTTATACTTTTTACCCTACAAAATCATGAGTGTTCATTTAACTGACATTTTGTACGGTCTCCAGAGATAATTGGCACTGAGGAATTTATATGAGTGCATATAAATACATTTACATTTGTGTTGGTATTCAGCTGATACTTAAGAGTGCTGCAGTGTAGAGTAAACATTGAGGATCAATGATTGATCCTCAAACTTAAACCACATATAGGGGCACAGATCACAGAATCACAGCACCCAGGCAAAGAGCCCCACGAGCCATGGAGAAAAGCTGCTACTAGGCAAAGAAATAAAAGCCAAGGGAGAAAAGGTAGAAACATGCAGTTTTAGGCTTTCAGCTGAAATGTTCCGACTTCTCTACAACAACAAACGATGCTCTCTGACATTTCAATGTTTTGTTAAAACTAAGCCTCATTCACAACGACTCCTGCAGCAAAATGACACTTAACATGAACAGCCTGCGCTCACGATGGAGGCCACACACACACAGGCCTTTACGCACTTACGCGCAAATACACGCACGCACGCACACACGCACGCACGCACGCACGCACGCACGCACGCACGCACGCACGCACGCACGCACGCACGCACGCACGCACGCACACACACACACACACACACACACACCATGGTTTCTCAAGGCACAGATGTAAACAAATTGATTTGATGAACTCCTCACAAGACGTGATTCTACACAGGCATTCTTTCAGTCTAACCTTGAGTTCAAAAACCATTGAGAAACAACTGGTATTATTGGTCTACTCTCTATCTATGTAATGTCCCCAGGCTGCGGAAATATAATGAATGAGAGATATATGACACTTCTATAAGTCTGTAGGCTAATTGTGTTATGACACCAAAAACATTCCTATGCAGCTACTGTACTCAGCAATTAAAGTTGACTCTAATGTTAAGTGTTTTTTTCTCCATGACCTAAACTTCTATTGTAACTTCTAAACAATTGTATACGATCTCTCTGTGTGTGTGTGTGTGTGTGTGTGTGTGTGTGTGTGTGTGTGTGTGTGTGTGTGTGTGTGTGTGTGTGTGTGTGTGTGTGTGTGTGTGTGTGTGTGTGTGAGGAGGAAGTGAAGGTGAGTCAGTGAGGTCTGTATGAAATTGTTGGTGGAGTTGCAGATCACACATTCAAATCCTATGGGTAAATTTAGTTCCATTTGTACACTCAGAGTTAAACACTCAGATATGCAGTGCAATTACAATTACGTGCGTGCGTGCGTGCGTGCGTGCGTGCGTGCGTGCGTGCGTGCGTGCGTGCGTGCGTGCGTGCGTGCGTGCGTGCGTGCGTGCGCCGCCTACTTGAGAGAGGGACTGTGTGTCTGTCTGTGGAAGATTGTGTTTGTATGTATAAATGCATGTGGGCCCATGTTAAATGTTAAAACGTCACTTATGATGTTATTTGAGAAAACCCATAATAAACAGTCTGTCTTACTGTCAAAATGGCATTTTGGAAAACAAATATACTACAATAAGAAAATATAATCATTCCATCACAAAGTGTTTAGGCTAACATAGACATTTAAAAAAACTTGGTCCAGACTAATCTTTTCAAACAATTCATGCGAAATTCTATTGCTTTGAGTCATTCAAATGCAATTAAATTGAATAATTAAACAAATTCATAGCCAATATGTTTATTGCAAAATATTGACCAAAACTATTTCCTTAAACAATTATGACAAAATAAAAGCCTAAATAAAATTGACTAATGGCAGATGATAAATTTCATTGCCGGTGGTGATGGAGTTGTTTTTTGTGTATACAATTCTGTCTTTTAATTTATTTGGAGCACTTGAAATAAGCCTGTATAGGCCTATTTGTCTCAAACTGCTTGTTCTAAATGAGACTAGATTGTGAATCATTCACAACGGAAAAAAATACAAGTTTGTGCACTGTATTCCAGATTTGGGACTGTATCTGATATTAAATGACCCATGGTGTTAATTAAGGTTTTTCTGGTTAAGCACCTTCTCAACCACACATCACATTCACATATCACAATGGAGATTTGACAGATGCATACAAATTATGTATTATATATCATAAATTAATTAATGAGGGAATGAAGCAGTCAAACATGTGGATGACTCTGTGTGTATGGGGACTGGGGGGTAGATAAAGAAGTCATTCCCCCCTCCCTCCCTATATACTCCTTCCCTCCACACAGGCACGCTCGCGCGTGTACGCGGACAGTCACACTTGCATGCACGCGCGCACACGCGCACGCACGCACGCACGCACACACACACACACACACACACACACACACACACACACACACACACACACACACACACACACACACACACACACACACACACACACACACACACACACACACACACACACACACACACACACACACACACACACACACACACCCCTGTACCCCCAGAGACCTCCATAAGGCCGTGTTGGGATGATAAATAGAGGGCCGGTGGCCGCTAGATCGATCCCCCCTTCCTCCCTCTCTCTCCCTCTCCCCTCTCTCACTCCACTCTCTTCCACAAAACTATACAGCAATTAATTGCGGCTTGTCCCCACATCGCTCATCGGGCCTGCTGGCACGTATCGACGGAGATTACTGCTGATGGCCAGCTTTATCACCGTAAATATACAGCGGGCGGCTCCTCAAAGCCCGCTCTTAATATACAACGGCGTTTTGCCCCCACGGGCACCACCCCGCAACGCTGTCACCCTTAGCTGGGTCACTGCTCAAAGATGAACTTTTAATATACACCGGGAATGGCGGAATGGCTATTTTAGACAGTTGTATCGCTATGATAACCGATATCTGTAGCCCCAACGCAACGCAATAGCCCCAACGCAACGCAATACTAACGCAGCGTTTTGACAAAACAAAAGTGTCCTGGAGCAATTTAATTTTCACTTCAGAAAACTAAATAGGTCTATAACTGCGATCATGTAGGAATAAAGTATAGTCCTATATGTGCGATTAAAATTAAATGAGGAACATATTTTTACTCTGAGACAAGAAGAGGTGAACAGGCATTTAAAAATAAATACATAAAAATACCACATGTGTTATTTTATTTTGTTGAATCGTTAGATCAACAAATCAATTTTAAAAACAACAAAACGATTTGAAGCCACTCTATTTTGTGACGCAATTAATCAATTGGGCCTAGTCGTTATTTCAATAGAGCTATAGAGGCCTTCTTTAAGTTGCCTTGTTATGCATGAAGTAAGTCAGTTAATATCAACAAAACCCTGCACATAAATGTTGTGACATTAGATAATTGCGTGCAAAATAAGTGCGTGTCGGCCACCCACAATTTGGGAGCAGAGAACAATAATTATAACAGGCTTTGTAAGTAATAACAAATAAAAAATGTATATCTGAATTATTCCAATAAAACAATAATTTTACAGATCCGATCAATAGCTTTCAGTCGCTTGTTGCGTCAATGGGAACGCCTTATTGGCACGAGCGCATGCGGATGGAGACACCATGGCTTATCAAAAACTTTAGGCTATTATGTCGAGCAAAAAAGTCAAGCAAGTTGGTGGACCACTTCATAAATCCTTTTTTCAAGCAAGAATATAAATTGTATAAAAGGGCATTTCACTGGTTTAAAGTGTTCTATGGTTATGTTTAAAATAATGCAGGCCTATAGGCCCTATTACAGATGTTTAAAAAAGTGTGTCACTTGCAACAACAATAACCTATTAGGCCTATAGTAATATGTGTTTGACGGTGAAGTTTACTTCCACGGGATTGATTGTTATGGATTGAAACGCATGCAACTCAAGCTCACGTGCGCGCACACGCACATATCCACATATATAGCGACTATAGCTTTGACTAAATTATTATTATTTGTTTATATAATTTTCCTGTGGGGATGGGGAGAAAGCATAACATTTTTACTATGTCAAAATATTAAAAAGCCTTTTCCCCAAAACGAACCCTTACAACCTATGTAGAATAATAAAGCAACAACACTATAAACCCAAACTCCTATAGTGCTATCTCAAACTGCTGGGGACTTGCGTCCTCGTCACGGATTCGGAACCAGGCGTGCAGTGACCTTTGAACCTCGCCCCTCCATCTTTCCTGTCTGTCCTGTCAGTGACAGTCACTAAAGCGTGCTGCCCAAATACAACAGATGTCAAATGCGCTGTATGCAATAAAAAGCAGAGGATAAGAGGCAGCTTGCCAATGATATTGGTGATATTGGTGTCTATATAAAACGATAGCTATCGTAATTGTGGCTTTGAGTTATAGCCTTCATAAATAACTCAAATCTGACAATGTATATGTTGGTGTGTGTGCATGCAGCTGGGGGAAAAAGAGCCATACATACGGTTGTTGGTGTCGCCTGTATGGTTGTTGAGAGGAATAATTTCCATCCTCTGCTGTCCGTACAGATAGTAGTCCAACTCCTCTGAAGTGAGTTTGAATCGCGAAGAAGTCCCTTTACTGTCAATCCCGTTACTCTTGACGCTGGAGGACACGACCCCGACCACCCCGCAGCTCTGCTGCTGCTGGCTGTGAAGCTCCTTGGCCTGTTGGAGCAGTCCGACGGCCAGGTTATGATGATGGCCGTGACTTTCCGGGGGAACCACCACCAAGTCAGCGCCCCCGCTTGCGCCGCAGACAGGCGCCAAAGTCTGGCCAAATAACGCGATCTGCTGGGGCACGGGGAGCTGGGACAGTCCGGCCAGGGAGGAGGCGACGACCGAAGGGTTCGAGGAGGAGGACGAAGGCGTGAGCGCCGCCGAGGAAGAGGAGGACGAGGAGGAGGAAGACGAACAGTTGTTGGAGGAGATGAGGTGGTTGTTGAGCCGGGAGTGGCGCAAGCTCTCCACGGGGATGGCGACGCGGTCCGGCGGGAGGAGCGGAGCCAGACTCCCGGCAGCCTTGAGCTGGGCCTGCGGGAAGAGCTGCTGCCAGTGCTGGAGGTAGGACGGGTCCACTTTGAGGAAAGCAGAACCGCTGGGGTCGCCCGGCTTTAACATCGCAAACTGGAGGCTGCATGGGAGAGAGACAGCTCAGAGTGCATGGGGACAATATTTTGAACCACTAAACACAATACACAGAGAAGAATATAGTTCATCCCGCAGTGGATTTAATGTCACAGTTCATATTTTAGTCTATGTCTAATGTTAAATATAGTTAGTTTACTGTCAATGCTTAATAGGCTAAGACGCGCGCAAGGAAAGTGTCGGAAGAAACTATAAGTCGAGTGGATATTTTAATTGAGTATCCACACAGATTCACAGAATGTTTCATTTGCATGCTGACTGAGGAATAATGGGATGCTGACCCATGGTGACACCAATGACATACAGCCTATACCTACAGTAGGCTACCTGAACAATTACCACATGGCCACAAGTCGTTGTTGTCGAGCTTAGACATATCTTTCGCAACAAACAACCCATGGGTCACAGTATTTTTACACTTATGTATAATCTGTTTAGTAAACCATGCATGTCACTTTACTTCGGCTCAAGTAGCCCACCTAGCCTACACAAGTTACCAATAGGCACAAACGCGCAGTAAAGAGAGCATGCAGGCACATACTGTAATAGCTGTAGAATTAGAGCAACTATGCTCTAGTCTACTTGAAGCAAAAGTCGCCGCGCAATAAATAAAATGGTAAAACTAAAATATCCCGTTTGTATAGCTACTCCATGCAGTTCCAGAGAGCCGCTACTTGTGCTCTCAGAGAGTTCACCAGAGCAGCTTTTCTCAGCAGCACATTAACCACACAGAACGTCGATACAAGGCAGCGAAAGCACTTACTCTTGTCCCACGGCGTAAATGTGTAGGATTGGATCCTTCACGGAGAGTCCAAAAAGGTATTTTCCCCTCCGTTTTGTTAAACCATAATAGATTGAAGTTGGGATAGTCGTCCTCCCTGCGTCCTGCGTTTCTCAAGCCCCACGTTGCAAGTACAATATCATCTCTCTCTCTCTCTCTCACACACTCACTCTCTCTCTCTCTCTCTCTCCAACCCGGTCTCTCTCTCTCTCTCTCTCTCTCTCTCTCTCTCTCTCTCTCTCTCTCGTCTCACACACACACACACACACACACACACACACACACACACACACACACACACACACACACACACACACACACACACACACACACACACACACACACACACACACACACACACACACACACACACACACACACACACACACACACACACACACACACTCTCTCTCTCTCTCTCTCTCCTCCTAGAAGCGCAACACTGAGGAGGGCACGTGGGTTGTAACGACGCGGCGAGCAGCGCTCAGGGGACGGTGAAGTTTTCACTGTTGGACCGAAAACATTTGTCTGTCTGTGCGCATCTGTCTTTGCCCAACCCTTTGTTTGAGTATTTGGAGATGTTCTTTTTCCTCCAAATGGCCAAAAGACACAAATGAGAAAAGAACATAAACTCAGCTTGAAATCCTGAGTGTTTAAATATGTTATAAATAATGTTTACTGAATCCATATAGTCGGCTGCATGCAGGGCTGTATAGCTGGCACAAATTAGTAGTGCCTATATTTTCCTTTACAAAAAAAAAAGACAAGACATGCAAGACAATACAAGACAAGACAAGACAAGACAAGCCAAGACAAGACAAGACAAGACAAGACAAGACATCAAATCTGTTGTCCCTCCACTGACTATATGGGTTAAAAAAATCATTGTGTTTTTAAGCTCCCTGTGCAGGCTATGATAGCAACGTCACACAAGATTGATTTTTAGACCGCATCTTAACGCGTGAACAGTCAAACAGCAACAATCAATAGAGGAATACACAATAATGCCTCGACAACGACTTGACATCAAATTCAGTTAAATAGGCCGACTATACAGCCACGTATAGATGATGGGTATAGATCAGATATACGTTCTCATCTCGGCACATTTTGAAATCATCTTAACTTTGAGTTTACAAATATAAACAATTTGCTGCGCATGCGCATTGGATTGGATAACTGAGGATTTTATACATCACCAAATAATGTAAAACGATGCAGGGATTCACCTTTTAATTACTCCCAAATCACACTTGACTATATCATCTATAGGAAACATGATGTGATCAAAAATGAAATATGAACATTAAGTATATCCTCTGCTCTGGAGTGTCTGAAGTACTTTTTCACTGGACATGAGAGCACCGTTTCCTTCACAGTGCAGACACCTCCTCCTATCACCTTCATGCTCACTTTGCTCAGTCTCCATCTCAGCATTGCCATCCTGCACCTCCTCAACACCCATCTCCTGCATTATAGCCTGCAGGCTCCCCAACCAGCTCCTCCTCTCATATGCCACCCAAACTTCTCTTTTCAACAGCAGCAGCCCATGCACCTCCTCAACCTCGATCCTCAGTCTTTTCCTCTCCAAGTAACAGTAGGCTACCACCTCCTTAACCTCTCCTCCTCTCACTATACCACCTCCCATCTCTTCACACCTCCTCTTAGCACAACCTCCTTATAACCTCTCTCAGTATCTTCCCCTATACCACCTCCTCACGAGGAGGCTATATAGTGCTACCACCTCCTCAATGCTTTGCCTCATCAACCTCACCTCCTCTCAACGGTATAGGCTATATATGAATTCCTCGTCAACCACCTCATTGGATGTATACCCTCTGAGGAACACATTTCACAATGTCAGCTGCATGTTTCTATTAGGTGGTCCAGCCAGCACCCCGCAGCCCTTCCTCCCTCCCTCCACTTAATGAAAGTTGTAGTCAGTGCATATATAGGTGAACTTGCAGATAAGATAGATATGCTCATTGTTTCTGGGTGCGAGTTGTTGCCCCTGACCCTAGAGTTTTCCCACTCCATGAGACGGGCGCTGAGAAAGTGCCACACGCGCACGCACGGACGCCCCTCTCTCTCTCTCTCTCTCTCACTCACTCACTCTCGCGCACGCGCACACACACACACACACACACACACACACACACACACACACACACACACACACACACACTCACACACACACACACACACACACACACACACACACACACACACACACAGGGATATAAGCAGACCGACCATGGCCAAACGTGCGCGCGTGTGTGTGTGTGTGTGCGCGCGCGCGCGCGTGTGTGTGTGTGTTTGCGCGCGCGCGCGTGTGTATGTGCGCGTGTGTGTCTTGTTATGACTGGCGTCACCCTGACAGGCCCCATTTGTCATCCGCGAGACCTCTGGCGGATTGATAACGAACAAAAACACAAACATAATCGTCTGAAAATGAACTCTTGTCTACGTAAAGCGACAATTTCACTGTACAAGAATGTTGAGCAATAACACGGCTCACCGAACGGCTGACGGATCGACTCGAAGCTCTGTTAAACCGCATTTTCTGGAGAGATTTTTTTTGTCCTTGTCTCACAGAAAACCTCTTTCAAGTCGGGGGCTACAAATTTCACTGAAAACCATGCTGATTAGTAATCAGATTCAGAATGGATATAGCCTAGCAGTGGACAGTAATCCTTATCACCCGCATTTAACGACCTCACGGATTAATACAAGCACAAATCTAATAAGCCTATTCATCACCCACATTAATCTTTTAAATTTATATTAAAAAAACAGTTTTGCACCGCAGTAAAAATTGCATTGGCTGCACGCCTATCATGATGTGCGTGAGACGCGTCAGAGCAGCAAAGGTAGAGCATAGGCCTACCGTAATTAAATTATATGCGACTATTAGCTATAATTATCAGTATGCCTAATCTTTGAAATATATGCCATGTAATTAGGGATATTATAAGGTATATGCATGGGCTATGTGATAAAGAAATACGGCGATTTAGGCCTATTATGTATTTATGTGATGATGTGCGTATTAGGCCTGTGTAGGAAGACACTGACAGCAAGTTATTCTATATGGAGGCACGGATTCGGGGGCCGGTCCATGTATAAAATGCTGTTGTTCGTGTTTGCTCTTCAATTAGGGGCCAGACGTCGTTAGAAAGAAGCGTAAAACAGGAGGAAGAGAATTAGGGATTTTCATCCATTGATTAATGACTCTCTAAAGCAAGCCACATCGGAGAAGCGAGGCGGATCAATAAATTAACTGCCTAAATTCATCATTTTCTACAACAAAAGCTAATTATTTAGACGGCTCGATGTGGGGGAAAACCCGAACAATATCAACAAGAGTTCATTTAGAAAAGGCGTGTTAACCTTGATGTGAAGAGACCGTGGATCCGATTAGAAAAAAATCACACCCGTGTGAAGTGAGGGGCGCTAATATAACTCATGATTAGGTGCAGATATAATGGTGATGTAAAACAAACGGTGCCAACACAAACATTAAACGCCATTAACAATAAAGAGACAATATGACGTAATGAGTTACATTATGACGTAAATGTTCCCTTCATCGTCAATGGCGTTTACAAAACAAACATTGAACTAAAGACAAACATTAAACCTGTATAGTAGGGGTCTCATTAGGATATCTATAGGCCTAAAACTGACTGGTCAAATACCTGATTTAAGAACACCTTACAATGAAACCATGTTTCCTGCACCTGTAGACCAATGTTGTATAAGCGAGCCTATAACCACATGACATTAATTCAATTAAAAAGGTTTTTTATAGCGTATATACATTTCTCTCATTCATGCACATCCACGGGACCGGCATATAACCTTGATGTGGGAAAGCCTGGGTTTAAATTGGTGTCACTTTCATTTACATACTACCATGCGTTAAGGTCCAGTTTGACATTCAATTAAAACGTTTACATTTCAGCTTAATTAATTCGGCGGATGGCGGAAGGAAAGACGAATGGACGACCCGGTTTGACAGGAGCCCGATAACGGATCCCAACAAGCTTCCCACATGCCCCCTTCAGCCACGTGCGCGCGCGTGGTGTGTGTGTGTGTGTGTGTGTGTGTGTGTGTGTGTGTGTGTGTGTGTGACGTGCGCGCGCGTCCCGGCCATGGCGTTAAGGTCACGACATGCTGACTATTATAATTCATTTCTATAGACATGTATTCAGCAGGGAACACGAAGGGGCTTCAGACGCCGCGCGCCTGCCTTCTCTTTTTCAACTTATTCTAAAAGCCAAGTGGGGTTTTCAAAATGCAGCCAGTAAAATGTTGCCTGTAATAAATGACTAATAAAGGGATATGGGCTTAATTGTCTGGCGGTTGTCGTAAATACACGGGCTATATTGATCGGCGCGTTATAGCATGGTGGAAAACACTTTTGTTTGTCAATCAAGAAAAATACAGAGACCTCTGCATGAATACCTGGCTTGGGACTTTTTATCCCCCCACCCCCCGTTGTGCCGCTTGTGCGCTCTGACAATTAAGGAGCCTTACGGAGACTTGCGATTGTGAAGGGAAATAAATGATTCAAGCTGCACTTTCTGTCTTTAAGGACACGTTTAATTGAACCGGTACACAAATGTGATTGTTCTCATACACAGAAATTGAATAGGATAGAAAATTATACAATTATTAGTGTGAACTGCAGCAGGCATGGCAACCCAGCTTTCCTTTGGGTGGGATTCTGTTGAAACGTTAACCTAAACAGTAACAGGCCTGTCAACCCCCTGGGTTAAATTTGGACAAATGGTCCAATGAAAGGTGTAAATTCAGGGGAAAACGGAGCGTCCAGGTCAGGGAGGGGGGTTGATCCACTAAAGGCAAACGGCAACTGAACTACATAATGCGTGTTTGTACAGGTCAAAGGTTAGGGGCCGAGGTTTCAATGTTTATCTGATGAAATACGCCCAGGTCTAGAAAGAATAAATAATTGCACTGCAGGGTTATGTTCTGTTCTGCCTATAGCATAGCCTACCATATTATTTCGCTGCTCTTCTTCAGCAATAGGCTACTGATGTGTGCGGCTTTGCACTGCAGGACATCAGAGAAACTGTTCGAGCGCATCAGGCACGCTTGAGTGAGATGTAGTTGACTTCAGTGTTGACAGAGGGAGCTGTTGTTCAAAAACAGCTGTCTCAAAAACATGAAACACAGCGCAGCACCCACCCATCAATATTATATGATATAAACCTATACGTTACATAGCAGCCATCAATACACCTCTGTGGAAGATTTAGCGTTCTTTAACCTTCATTCATCAAGATAGTGTACTCTAATTAGCTTTAATAGCAGGTAAAACTGACCCAATCAATAGTGGGGAAAGACTGATTGGCTGATGATGCTCTGATGTATTGACCATACTACCAAATTACTAGGAAAAAACGGTGATCTTCAAGGAAGGAATCAGTGGTTTACTACAGTTTGGACTATTTGTCAAACAGAGCTTAACAAGTCATCATGTTGCTTTCTCACTTTAGAGGCGTATAGCCTATATGTTATCAGCCTATAGGCCCACATCACTAACAAAAGAAAGTAACACATTTTCATGTGCTAAATAGCCTACATATTTCATACAAATTAAGGCTATCTCAAGAACAGTCACCATGCAACCCTTCAGAAGAGGTTGGTTTGCATGGGTTTTCTGGGTGTGCAATTGGTGATGCTATTCCAAGTCTTAAAAACACATGTTGTGTTGTTTGTTGTGCCTAGCTGTTTTAATTATTTGTGTCTGTATTGTGGTGAGAGATATGCATATAAATACAAAAAAATATTTTTCCATTTCGTTTTGAGGTGAGAAGTTTTTATAAGCCCTTTATCTCCATGCACTTCACGAACGTTAAACAGCTTATGTTTCTTTCTTCTCATATTATTTTTTGTCCTACAGTTTGTGACTTTACTTTTTTGATTTATTATTTTGCGAACTGCAGACTAGACTGCCTATTAAACGTGAACAAACCAAACCAACCATTCAGCCAACAGCACTCATTTAGAAAATCTAACTTCAATAATCCAGACTCTCACCCCGCAAACACCCACACGCAATATAACAGCATCTCGGTCTCCTCTCCTCTCTCCTCTCCTCTCGGAGGCAGGGCTTGGAATCCAGACTCTGCCCATGGGGGGGAGGGGTCTATGATGTAGGCTAGTCGAGATCAGTGTTGCCATGTCTGCTTATTATAAGCGACACACCTGTTTTTCTGCAAAGTTGTGGTTCTCAAACATTTTCTCAAATTTCCAAACCCAAATGTAGGCAATTTGTCAACGGACGCCCTCACATATTTCAACACAAATCAGAGAAAATATTTTCAGACGGGTGTGAGGCTGTGAGCCTCACATCCATCTGAAAATATTTCTCTGATTTGTGTTGAAATATTCAAAAAACCCTGTGAGTGACATGACAGTGTGTGTGTCTGTGTGTCTGTGTGTCTGTCTGTCTGTCTGTCTGTGTGTGTGTGTGTGTGTGTGTGTGTGTGTGTGTGTGTGTGTGTGTGTGTGTGTGTGTGTGTGTGTGTGTGTGTGTGTGTGTGTGAGACTGTGAGCTCATAACGCGTCTATTTTCAAATGTGGCCTAGTCGCTTCTTTTGGGCTTGTTTTCATTAGTCTCTCAGTCAAGACATACTGTTGACTTTCGAGGAGAAGCAGGGGGCGCTGTTTTTCCTTTATTTGCCGATGGGATTCTCAGATGAGTTTTCCTAGACCTGGTTGCTTATTACTCAAACTCTGGCAACACCGGTTGCCGTGGTCGGGATGCCAGATCGCTCGGCACAGCTGTGCCTTGCCGTGATTTCCCCGCCGCTACAGAAGGGTGCCTGCGGCGTATTGCTGCGTAAAAGATGGAGCTCCCGACAATACTGTCCGCTTTCGTTTTCCTAGCCGTGGTGTCTCCACAGAACGTGGCGTGTTCGAAAGGCCGAACCGGACCGAAAGTGACCGAGAAGGTTGGTTGTCTATCGGATCATCTTGACAGCTGTGGTGATTTGTAGGCTACAGCTCTCTGGAGCGTAGATATTATAACGTTGACTCACACACGTCTCAGACTCTGGGGGCATACATGTAGAATCTTCCAGAACATCTGGGGAGAAAGAAAGACCCACATTGGCCGCGGTGCGTTTATATTTAAGCAGGGTGGCACGGATCGGATGGAGTTTAGCTTATTATTAGGCTATAGCGCTGCGCAATGCGTTTCCCGCAGGCCAAATATAAACAAACTCAGCGGTGAAAGAAATCGAATATTACAATGGAAATCATAACAGGTCATCATCATTATTAGTGAGACAGGTCTAGTCTTACAACCATACAATTTCGGGATTAGCCAATCCTTGCAGCAACTGATTATTTTATGTTTTGTATTATTTCTGTGTATTGTGTGAGTGTGTGTGCTGTATAAGGTTCTTAATTATTCTATAATGACATAAAGAAATGTGTTTCTCTGGCACTGCTTGCAGCCACGTGTACAAAACAGCCTGGCTGGCTGGCTGACACCAATATAGTAACCTATTCGAGAGTGATAAGATTTTAGGGTATACTAGCAAGTTTTAAACTTATCATATCATCTATTTATTATTATCATTATTAAAAGTCACGTTGATGAAGAAATAAAGTGTTAAAAATAAAAGTCTTGCTTGATAGTTATTTAGAGTAACAAATAATATTTTTGTACTCCCTTTTCCCCCCAATTCAGTCATTATGCCAATTAATTCCACCGCACACAGATTTCTGTGTTGTCACTATACTGACTCACCTGCAGTGAGGAGCCCCCACCGGGAGAACGTTGGGCCTTTGTGCTATAGGCTACTCCTCCCGCCCAACACTCCCTGCTGACAGGTGCCGCCCGAGCCTGTAGGATTACGTGCAATGACCAGTATCACCCTCCCCGCCCGGCTTCGCTCCCCGAACATATAGGCAAATTGTGTTCGCATAGACACCCGACAAAGTCGGATGCACCACGGTGGATACGAATGACCAGTATCCAGTGGATTCGAACCCACAACCTCCGTAGTGGTGGGCAGGGACTTTACCACTGCACCACCCGAGCGACAATTCTCTCTACTGTCTCTACACTGAATAAAGCATATAAACATAAAGCCATGTGTTCATACAGTATGTGGACTAAAAAGTGTTTTTTCATCACTGTGACATACAGTATGTATTGTAAACAACCACTTACTACCCCACCCCCTAAAAAAAGCAAATTGGCATGCAAAAGGACTGCACAGTGCACATGGCACTGTAGCCCAGTGGCCTTGTGGTTAGAGTGCGATATACTAAATACTATACAGCTTGTGCTTATAACCCTCTGTGGCCAACGCGGAAGCGCCTCTCGCCTACAACAACTGCAGACCTTTTTATTTGGTAGAGTAAAGTATGTGTGTGTGTGTGTGTGTGTGTGCGTGCGTGCGTGCGTGCGTGCGGTGGAACATATGTTTTTTTAATTTAATAACAATTTATGTTTAGGTGTTTTTCGACATTACCGTAGCAGGTCATGAGGTTGGAAGAATAGTCATCGGCCTGTTTGGAGAAGTGGTCCCTCGCACTGTCAACAACTTTGTTGCCCTAGCAACTGGAGAGGTATTGCAAAATTTGTCAACATTGCATGCAAAACCATATAATTATAGAATATGTACACACACACACACACACACACACACACACACACACACACACACACACACACACACACACACACACACACACACACACACACACACACACACACACACACACACACACACACAGCAATGCATGCAAAGTAGCAGAATTTTTAATACACTTGCAAATACATGTATACACACAAATATTTTGCATTTATGGTCCACAAGCACATACTGTACAGTGTACAGTAGGCCTACACATATACATGCACACAGCAATACCCAGTAAACAGAATTGCAAATATATATATAAAGTGTACATTTCTATGTCTCCACAGAAAGGCTATGGCTATAAAGGCAGTAAGTTCCACAGGGTAATCAAAGACTTCATGATCCAAGGAGGAGATTTCACAGCTGGGGACGGAACTGGAGGTAGGAGACAAACTTCATTAATATATTTATTTAAAGGTCACGGCTCCTGAACCGGTACCGGTACCCAATTTTTACAAGCTCTGAATCTGTTAGATTGAGATCAATGGCATTGGCTAACTGCTCCCCAGACCCTTGGTGTGGGTATAATGGGTACAATAGAGAGTATGCACATGCATGATTTTCCCATCAGGACACGCCCCCCTCATCTAGACTGAGTGGCAAAACATTGAGCAGCATGGAGTGTTGCGTACCACCTGCTTCTATATGTCACATAATGCAGGAGGCAGCAAAATGTTGTGTTATTGAAAACAAGCACTTCCAAACTCTGACACTTAGAAAAATAATCAAATGCAGGGCATTTCTTGACAGAAAGTAGCTCATAACGTTTCTATGGTGGATTTTCATGAAACAAAAACTTTGCAGATAGAAAGAGGATAATTCAAGCTTTTCGTACAGCTGCAATGTTGGTGAGTTTAACATTGTTTAATGCAATCAGACAGGACTTTTCTGTTTGGATGAATGGGCTGTCAAGGCCAGAAAGTAGTTTTTTGCCACTCAGTGGGCGTTCCCGCATAACTTCCAGGTACGATGATGTCACGCGCATACCCTCTATACTGCCAGTTCATGAGCCACTATCTAATTTAAAACCCCCATCTATCCCTCCCTCTTTCTGTAAGTCCTGTCCTTATCCAGAGACATGTAATAGTCATTAGTCAATGGTTAAAAATAGGCCATGTTGCCCAGCACTTTTATGATCAGTTGATTGGTGACCTGCTAGTGCTAAATGCCTTAATTGTGATTTAGAATTACAGTGGTGACAGTTGAAACATAACTCACCCATGCACCTCCTGTAATGCAGAAGGCATTAACAACATCGCCCTCCACATTTCTGTTGTTTATTGCCCTCTTCCCTCCTATACCGTCATTCTACTCAACCAGGTCGCAGTATCTATGGGACCACATTTGCTGACGAAAACTTTAAGTTGAAACACCTGGGGGCAGGATGGGTGAGCGCACACACGCACGCACTCGCGCACGCACGCACACATGTTAGCTTGACATCAGTTGTTGTAAGCAAGCACCATCATACTACAGAGTATAAATGAGGCTTAACTCTAGCCATCAACACTAGCAGACAAGCAAACATAACAGACTCATGTATTACATTATGCTAATAATTAAGTTACTGTTGTGTGGTTGTGTATGCTAGGTCAGCATGGCTAATGCTGGGCCAGACACCAATGGTTCTCAGTTCTTCATCACTGCAACCAAGGCCCCCTGGCTGGATGGAAAACATGTGGTGTTTGGCAAGGTTCTGGATGGCATGGTGGGTGGTGCGCGCACACCGCACACGCGCACACACACACACACACACACACACACACACACACACACACACACACACACACACACACACACACACACACACACACACACACACACACACACACACACACACACACACACACACACACACACACACACACACACACACACACACACACACACACACACACACACAGGCCCGCAGGGGGCGGCACCTGTCAGATTCTTAATCCATTCCAAGCATTAGTTTTTCACAAAAAACACTCCTTGGGCTAAAAACGGCCATAGCTACTTGCCCAAATATGCTGACCTCATATAACATTTGTGATGACAGCTATGGACGTTTTTAGCCCAAGGAGTGTTTTGTGGTGCTTGGAATGGATGCAGAATCATGAAAACCCATGTCACATGCTACTGAAAGAATGATGAAATTTTGATTTTCTTTTGCCTTATACAGGTTGTTAATGTATGGTCACATATTATGCTAATTACTAATTACTCAACACGCAACTTTTAGCAACCAAGCTGAATTTCATCCATTAGGCCTATATAGATAATCACCATTTCTGGCTTCATGGAATTTCTGGTAGACTTAAAACTCCTCAGTGTTCTTTTATCCATTTGTAACCACCTTATTGGTCCATGTACTAGTTATATATGACTAGTATGCCTGTCATTTTGTGATATACCCATTTCCTGTTTCCCAGGCGGTGGTCCACACCATCGAACTTCAGGACACCAATGACAGGAACCTTCCTTACACTGAGTGTGAGATTGTCAACAGTGGAAGGATTCCTGTAAAGGAGCCCTTCGTTGTGGAGGTAGAGGGATGGTAGACACTGTCTTTTACATCTTTCTTTAATATTATCTGAACTGAGGCAAACACAATTTGGAATTCTGTTTGTTTGACCTATTTGAGAGACCAGTGTGGGTGAGGTTTGCTATATTTTGACAGTTCAGGAAAAGTCATGCAAATTGTTGGTCACAAAAACATTCATTTTTAAATACTACTGTCTACATTTTCATAGTATTGTCCTGCATGCAGAAATTCACACATCTGGCACCAGTCGGTTAAACCAACCAGATTTCCAAATTGTATTTTGTCTAGGGTCTAACTAATTGGGAAAATGGGACATAGAGTCATTGCACTGCAGAAACCTATCTTGAAACAGTCAGCGTTTAATGAATATCTACAGTTTTAAATGAGTCACATCAACTTTTATTCAACTTTTTATTTGTCCCAGGAGAGTTGTGAGAGAGATCTCACAACTCTCCTGGGACAAATAAAAAGTTGAATAAAAGTTGATGTAAGCTCAACAGAATCTTTTGCAGGAGAGTCAGTGGACTATATTATGTTATATACTGTACATATTAAGTCCCACTTTAAATTATTAACACATAAAGCAAATATGCCTTGATGCATGAGAACATGGTTCTAAAGCTCAAGGCTGCAGATGGTATTTTTCAGCAGCCAGTCTTCATCTGCCTTTGCAATGCATATTGCCCCAGCCAGATTAAAGTATCGCAAGTCGCAATGCTAATTTTTCAGTCCAAGCTGGTGTGTTTTATATTTTATATTACATATCTGGCAGTTATCCAGAGTGAATGGTGTCTATAAAGAAAATAAGAGAATGAGGGCCTGTACAGACGAGGACGTATTCGGTGTTTCTGGGGCAAGTAATTAGCCGATCTACCCTTTTTGTCACACGGAGACGGCGTTTTGGGGGACTTTAACGGCTAATTTTGAAACTACCTTCCAGAGTGGGAAAGTTTGGAGACGCGACTTTCACGTCTCCGTGTGTACAGCGAATGCCGCCTAATTTGCTGAAACGGTGATGTCATAGTCCCCTCGCCCCTCCAAACTAACCAGTGTTAATGGTTTATTTCACCATAACCACTTACATATAAGTATCACAGCTATTTTATATTTGCACATAATGTCTATAAATCTCTTCTCCAAAAATAGCCGATCTGCAGCCCGCACGCATGCAAACCGTTGTTGAGATTGAGCAGGCATGCACGAGAGAGGAGTTGTGTGTGAGGAGCTGATCACAGATAGAGGGAAAGTGTTATATTTGGCCTATTATTTATGCTATATATTATTGACCGCGTCGCAGTCACAGTCACAGAGAGAGAGAGAGAGAGAGAGATGCTGCGTGTTAAAAAATAGAAGGGGCGCGCTCTCTCTCGCTCTCTCTCTCTCTCTCTCTCTCTCTCACACACTCTCTCTCTCTCTCTCTCTCTCTCTCTCTCTCTCTCACACTTACTTTGTGCTTGCTGCTGTTTTCAGAAGAATTAATCCAAGGTTTGTCATATATTATGGTTTAGTAGGCATACACTTTAGCTGGTCAGTCAGTGTGTGCAGACTCAGAGAGAGAAGCAGCACTGCTCTGCTCATTAAATTGATATGACGCATATGCGCATCTGATCAAGATAATTAGTTATTTGGCAACACCTGTGTGAAATACCAACGCTTTCATATAGCCTTTAGAATAAGCTTTTTCTTTTTTTGTGGCCACCTACAGGCCAGCCATGTGTACTGCATCTTTATCTTGAAAACGAAGCAGTTTACCGGTCTCGAGTGGACGTCGTACATAATTAACATAACCGCAATGTAGACGCAGTAAAGTTTTATATCGTTCACAAAACTTAGGCGGGGAACAGCCCGCGACGTCCTCGTGAAGGCAGCCCCTAACTCCCAAACAGTAGCACAAGGAAAGTACCTGAAATCCATTTAAGTATATACCTTATGGTTATGCTATCAACGCTGTGACTTCTGAATTATATGTCTAGTATGTGCAGAGTTTATTTAATACAGATTGTTTATTAAATGATTAATAGCAGCAGCCACACACTTATTGCTAACTAACAAGGGTCTATCTATGCCGAGGGTGTGACTTATAGACTACTAGAACAAAAAGGACATGGTTCAAACTGTGTTTCACAGAAACTGTTCTGTAAGGATACGATATAACAGGGTTAGTTTTTCTCAAGTTAACTGGTGTGTGCAAGTTAACATATTATTGTTGCCTATAGCAATAATATGTGAAAAGGCCTTATCTACTGGGATTAAGTACATTGGCATCACCAAAGTACCCATAATCACCTTAATGAAAATTGTTAAACCCTGCTTTTAACCTTCTATGACCGATTACGGTATATGTTTTAACCATGTAGCACTCCGGGATTCCCTGTGAATGAAAAGTGCAATAAAAATAAAATGTATTATTATTAGCATTATTATTATTATTATTATTTTATTTTATTACATTTAATAATAGTTAATAATGCATGTACTGACTTAAAAGTGTTATTGAAATAAATAAGTTCATACATTAACATAAAAACAGGAGAAAGATAGAAATTATGGCTAACATGCTCCCTGGTTTATACATTAAATTACCATAGCAACAGTTAGCAATGCTTTGTGGGAGTTAACAGCATGCAAAAGATTGCTTGTATGAAGATACATATCGCTATCGTATGAAATTACATCTGTTTGAACCTAAAGTTCCCTAGTTGTATCAACGTTGAACACACTTTTAAGCAATGGTCTCTATCTTCTATTCTTAATTTACATTAAGGACTAGTGTTGTCCAGATTATAGGTCATATCTTTAGGGAATATCATATCACTTACTGTAAATGGTTTGATTATGCAATCTCTACTTTAAAGTGCAATATGTCTATTAAGTAGGTTACCTGTACATTTGTATCAGTTTTAGGGTGGAAAGTTGACTATAAAACTTAATGCTCATAAAATGATAAAATAATAGTTTTGTAATGACAGGTTGACTTCTTTATGCCCAGTATGGTACGTTCATTGGATAGATACTACCAGCTACCATCATCCCACATTGTACACTAAAACAGTAAACATACTCATACCAACACACCATAGCAGTAAGCTGGCCAAATGATGTGTATTTTGTATGAAAACTGATGCTGTGTGTAGACCTAACCATGACAGAAATATGAGTATAACCTGTTTATCGTAATGTAGCTAATCAAACTCTAATTGCCAAATGACTAAACCTACTACTGCCATTTCACTTCTATGCCATCTGTCCACCCAGGTAGCACTATCATGATTATGCAGCCAAAAGCCACATATACTGTATAAGCCAATGAACTGTTATGCATGTGTCATTGTTCAACATTGATCATGTGGAGCCTGTATGCATTTCATGTAGTTTTGTTTAATGATTTGTCTTCCTGATGCGTTATATGCTGTTCGTTTAAAAAAACCCCGAAAAGAGATAAATTAACATAACACAACGAAATAAAATCATTGTTTGTCCTAGAACTAGACTAGTGTGTAAATGAGCAGCTGTCAAATGTCATGTGAGTCAGTCTTTGTTCAAAATTATTCTAGATATATAGAAAGTCATTTTCCTGTGGGTTATTACAATCTTAAACGTGATATTGTAATACATTTCTTTGCTGTTCAACTGTTACATTGCAAAAAAAATATATGCAGTGGTTCTTAACTCTGGCACATACAACTGCTAGTTTAATAAAACCAGAATAATTGCATTCCCCTGGTGATCCAGGTCCAAATGTCTTCATGATTGGAGATGGCCACTACTCTATTAGCAGCACCACAGTTAACACCACCATCATTCTAACATTGTTAGCATTTTCTATTCAAAATAATGTGAACTGCTGCCTGGACAATGCAGTATCCAGATAACAACTTAAAGCCCCATTATACTTAGTTGTGTGGCTCGCACCCCTAAAATAGCCTAGTATATACAAGCTCACATGCTCATGTGTTGCAGCATGACATGTGAGCTTGTAGATCTGCTATTTTAGGTCAGTGACAGTGCGCAACCAAGTATAAATCAGGCATTAGCCTCTGGCCATTGATTTACCATGAAGAATGCTGATGGTGTGAACAAGCTGTTGCTGTTGTTGTTTTTGTATGATGATTTTTGTTGTTTTTGTATGATGATTGTATGAAGTTTTAGAGCATTTATTGTCTAAAATGATGTTTGGTGTAGAAAAGAGACCGATTCAAATCACTAAATGTTAATGTGCCATATGTTCATGTTCAGTTCAAAGTCTACTTGTCTAATAAACATATCACAATTATGTTCTTTATTTGCAATAATAACAGTAGTGCCAAGCAAGTGTATTTTCTACAATAAATGCTACTGTAAAAGTCTCAAGGTGCACGTTTTTTATTTTTATTTTTTATTTGTATTAGTTGGTGATCTTCCACGCACCGTCTTTGTTACTCTATTTTGTTAAAGAGGAAGCAGAGCTTATGTTTTTCTTATGTCCCACTCAGTACATCAGGGAAGCCAGAGCAACTTTCCTATCATGTCCTTTAAAAGTTCCATATAAAAGTACATGGTGACACTGACACACATACAGTACGACATGGGGTTTTAAAACATCACAGGAGGATTCAAATAGGTGTTTACCACCAGTGGGGCTCTAAGGATGGGGATGTCGGTGACTTGTGGGTGGTTGGTCCATCCGTACAACACTTTGGTCCCAAACAACATCACTAGAACTACTGGCTGGAATGTCATGGAGTGTGCTAACATAGCACACTGCTATGCACCTTCATGCTCCCCGGGGGATGAACTCTGCTGATTTTCTTTGACCCCATGGCCTTTCCTCTAGTACCACCTGTAAGCCAAATTATTCACTTGCACACAATACAGTATATCTCTAATAAATCTCCTGGGCAGATTGTTGAGTTGCATTCATGCTCCCTGGTCCTAACCATAAGTGACCCCGTGACTGATTTGGGTGATCCCAATTTCTGATTGGGTTGTGTCCCACATCCCACATAAAACATACACATTTGTTCACCTACGCAAAATTGTATAATCTGACAAATCCTGTCTCAAAAAGATGCAGAAAAACTAGTCCATGCATTTGTTACCTCCAGGTTGGAATATGGCTTAATATCAGGCTACAAAAAGTCTCTAAAGACTATTCAGTTGATCAAGAATGCTACTGTGCATCAGGGCCGTGCAGAGAGCACTGGGGGGGCAGGGGCTCAAACTCCAGAAAAGGGCACATATGTGCGCATGCACAGCGCACGCCGATTTTTGGGGGTGGTCTTTTTGTGGAGTCCTTCCCTTGTGCCATTTCATGTCATTGGACAGTAAAATAAGCAATATGTTCTCATTAGTCAAACTAAAACTGACTGATGGCAGATTAAAAGATAATTCATTATAATTATCATTACTTGTCAAATGTTCGTCTTGAAGGGCCAATGACACTTATTGGCCCCCCACACAAGCCCTTATTGGTCCCCCACACAAGCCCTTATTGGCCCCCCACATAAGCCCTTATTTGCCCCCACACATAACCCCTTATTTGCCCCCCACACAAGCCCTTATTTGCCCCCCACACAAGCCCTTATTGCCCCCCCACACAAGCCCTTTTTGGCCCCCACATAAGCCCTTATTGCCCCCCCACACAAGCCCTTATTTGCCCCCCACAAGCCCTTATTTGCCCCTAAATAAGCCCTTGTTTTCACCCCACACAAGCCCTTATTGGTCCCCCACAGAAGCCCTTATTGGCCCCCCACAAGCCCTTATTGGTCCCCCACATAAGCCCTTATTGGCCCCCCACAAGCCCTTATTGGCCCCCACATAAGCTCGTATTGGCCACCCAAACCACCCCCCCCTCCACATGTCCTTATGTGGCAATTTAAAAAAAATAAAATAAAACATTTTGTTGCCCTCCATAAAAAAATAAAACCTTTTTTTTCTTTTTTGAGAAAGGGCACTTTTTGCAAAAGGGCAGGTGCTCAAGCCCCCCTAGCCCCCCCCCCCCCCCCCCCCCTCTGCACGCCCCCTCTTTTCATCGCCATCGCTTTTTTTCATCGCTTTTCTTTATCGCTTTTCTTCATCGCTTTTTTTCATCGCTTTTTTTCATCGCTTTTTTTCATCGCTTTTCTTCATCACTTTTCTTTATCGCTTTTTTCATCGCTTTTTTCATCGCTTTTATTTATTTATTTATTTATTTGACAGGGACAATGCTCATTAATCAACATTTCAGTTTTCACTTCCATGTAAATGTGCCAGAGTTAGCCATAAGCTAATTTTCATAGTCCCTGAGCAGGCTCTTAAAATGGTAGTAAAACTAAACATACAATGACACATATAGTACAATACAATACAGATAAAAGAAGGACAGAGTGTATAGTGTGCCAGCACACAACACCATGCGTTGATGCCATGTGTGCATGTGCCAGCACCCAACACTATGTCCATACAAAAACACAATACAATACAGATAAAAGAGAGACCGAGTGTGTGGTGTGCCAGCACACAACACCATGCGTTGATGCCATGTGTGCATATGTGCCAGCACCCAACACTATGTCCATACAAAAACACAATACAATACAGGAACAGATCAACATGGTACAGGGGACAGAACAACTGTGAAATGAAAAAATGACACCGGTGATGAATACTAAATAGTGCTGATAGTTACTCATGATTACAGATTTGATTTGTTTTTAGCCACCTCTTCCGGTTAAATTTGAAGGTCAAATAGTTGGAGGTCTCTCTTACTTCTGTAGGGAGACTGTTCCAGTGATGGGAGGCTCTAACAGAGAAGACTGTTTTACCAAACACACTACGTCTGATTGGCACTTCACAGTCTCCTCTGGTAGTTGCCCTTGTTGTTCTATCACCACTGTCCCTTCGATATATGTACTGTTTCAGTGGTGGAGGTGCAAGTCCATTTAAGATTTTAAAAATGAGACAAGCATCTGAAAAATGTTTGAAGCTGTCAAAAGTAAATAAATTGTACTTTTGAACTATATGGCAATGGTGGTAACGGTTGGGCTTTTGGTCCAGGGTTTTTAATGTCTGTTTATAAAGTGATTCTATGGGTTTTAACGTTGTCTGATTTGTCTGTGACCAGGTTGTGAAACAGTATGTTATGTGTGAAAAAATCATAGCATGCATGAAGAGTTTAGCGGCGTCTGTTGTGAGATATGGTCTTATGTGTCTGAAGTTAGATAGATTGAATTTGATTTTATTGGCTACATTTTTAATCTGTTTTTTAAATGTCAAGTTTGAGTCTAGTGTGATTCCAAGATATTTAAATTCTGATACTACCTGAATGCTGTTACCCTCGATAAGAATATCAATGTCAGGGTCAGTGGAGTTACGTGAGAAGAACATACCAACAGTTTTTTTTGTGTTCAGATGCAAACATGAGTTCCTCAGCCAGTCAGATACGTGGACCATGGCTGCAGTTAATTTGTCTGCTGCTAGTTGTTTATTTTTAGCATGTATATAAAGAACTGTGTCATCAGCATACATTTGTATGGAGACAGTTGGACAAACAGAAGGCAGATCATTTATATATAAACTAAACAAAATCGGTCCCAGTATTGATCCCTGAGGAACTCCAATGTTGCAGTTGAGATAAGATGACTGAGTGTTACCAATACGGACACTTTTCTTCATCGCTTTTCTTTATCGCTTTTCTTTATCGCTTTTTTTCATCGCTTTTTTTCATCGCTTTTTTTCTGCTGCAATAAGTAACCCACGGCTGTAATAAGCAACACAGGGCTGCAATAAGTAACCCACGGCTGTGATAAGCAACCTACGGCTGTAATAATCAACCCACGGCTGCAATAAACAACCTACGATTGCAATAAGCAACGCACGGCTGTAATAAGCAACCCACAACTGCTTATTTTCATCGCTTTTTTTCATCAATAAAAATAAGCAACATACAAAATCATATAAAAATATATTTTAATATATATATATATATATATATATATATATATATATATATATATATATATATATATATAAAAATAAGCAACATTATGTGATCACTATATATATATATATATATATAGTGATCACATAAAAAATCATATAAACCTACGGCTGTAATAAGCAACCTACGGCTGTAATAAGCAACCCACAGCTGCAATAAACAACCTACGATTGCAATAAGCAACGCGCGGCTGTAATAAGCAACCCACAACTGCAATAAGCAACCTACGGCTGTAATTAGGAACCTACGGATGTAATAAGCAACACAGGGCTGCAATAAGCAACCCACGGCTGTGATAAGCACCCCACGGCTGTAATAAGCAACCCACGGCTGTGATAAGCAACCTACGGCTGCAATAAGCAACCTACGGCTGCAATAAGCAACCTACGGCTGTAATAAGCAAGATACGGCAGCAATAAGCAACCCACGGCTGTAATAAGCAACACAGGGCTGCAATAAGCAACCCACGGCTGTAATAAGCAACACAGGGCTGTAATACGCAACCCGCGACTGTAATAAGCAACCTACGGCCGTAATAAGCAACACAGGGCTGCAATAAGTAACCCACGGCTGTAATAAGCAACACAGGGCTGTAATACGCAACCCACGGCTGTAATAAGCAACCTACGGCCGTAATAAGCAACACAGGGCTGCAATAAGTAACCCACGGCTGTAATAAGCAACACAGGGCTGCAATAAGTAACCCACGGCTCAGTGTGCATTTACTGACAAGAACTATGTTGAATTACAGTAGTGGAACATCTTAAAGCGTATATATCTCTTTACCTGTATCTGTCCTGTGTTTCTATATTCTACGTGGGGGATTAGAGTCACTGTGATTCCTCAGCATCCTTCAGGCCATATTTTCATCTTCCTACGATTGGACCCACCTTTGTGTCCCCCTGCCAGAGGGTGAGAACTCCTGGCGTTTAGTGTTGTGATTATGCGCAGTAAAAGGTGAGTTCTCCAGTGGAGGACTGCACTGTTGACAGCTGATCTCTAAGCTCTGACACAAAACTGCTGCTAATGAGAAGTACACGCAGTCATTTGTTTTCCCCTGATGTACTGATACTACTACTACTACCTCACCAAACACACACACACACACACACACACACACACACACACACACACACACACACACACACACACACACACACACACACACACAAAAACAGATACACATTTTTCAAAGCCACACACCTATACACACACACACACACACACACACACACACACACACACACACACACACACACACACACACACACACACACACACACACACACACAAGGAAAACATCTCGGAAGACAAAGGTCAGAGTGTTGAGGAGAATTCTCCTGAGGATGACAGCTGGTTGACAGGAAACAGTGAAACAAATCAACACAGCAACTCTCCAAAAAGTCACCTTACACAAATGAACAAAGTAAGCCTTATATACAGTAGATTTACAATTGATGTTCACATATTTAAATAAGACAGGGTCTAATAACGGCATGGCTTCCAAGTGAATCATGGTGGCCAGTCAAGCACATATAAGTATAACCCCAAAAGGTTTCAACGCAATCCGACCCTCATTCACTGTGTGAAAACAAAATGCATAAATAGGTACTTCTTTGGCTTACTGGCAGCGTGCACATTCTGCACAAGACATTGGGTGCTGATCAGTCCAGCAGTTTGTGAAATTAGCACCCATCTGTAGACCTCTTATGACTGATTTGTACTTATGTGGTTGCACGGCATGTTGTGCACCAAAACAGGATCTTGTCGATCTGCTATTTGCGGTGCACGACACCAGCCCACAACTAAGTATAAATCATGCTTTGTAGAGCAACTCTATAACGTAACAGGAAAAGTGGGCACTCACACATTCTGTGTTCTGGCCCTCATCAGTGTTTCACCGACCCTGTCCAGAGCCTGGGCAGAGGCTTTTGTGCTGGTTCTGGACAATGGTGTATGCCACCGGCTGGGCACTGCACTCCCTGTGTTGGTGTGGAATGCTTGTGTCAAATTTGAAGTCGATGGGGCAAACGGTTTTCGAGTTACGTGGATTACAGACGTACGTACACACATACTGTACAGAGACTTGGGGCCTTTATAGATAAGATGACAGACTAAAGACGATAGGTTCACGAGGCACATACAGTAGATAGGTCAGCCTGAGGTTCTTAGGATGGCAAGATCAGTACACTGTTAGCCCTGAAACATGACATGATCAGTACACTGTTAGCCCTGAAACATGACATGATCAGTACACTGTTAGCCCTGAAACATGACATGCAGCAAGTTCAGCCTGTTTTTGGGACTACTACATTTACAGAGCAAATGTGTAAATAAACGTTCAGATTTCAAATATGAAGCACTCACCCTAGTGCCACGGATGTTAAAATGTTGCTGGTCGAATGCACAGGTAAAATAAATGGCATTTTTATCCAAGCACCCCGGCTATTTTTCTCAAACGGGGTGCGTTCGGAAAACTCAGTTGCACACCGGGAGCGCACTCGCCTATTAATTTGTATTGGCAATGCGGTCAGTGGGCCTATATCAAACACACCCAGTGTATCAGAGTGCAACACACCTCCCAACTGATAGGGACGCGTAGCTGAAAGCCTATGGTGAAAAAAACTGCTCGGATAAAAATGCCTTTTATTAAACACTGCAGAATGCACGGGTGCTAATAGCCGATCCAGGACATTTTAAACATCCATGGCCCCGGGGTGTGCACTTTATATTTGAAATCTGAACGTTTATGTATACACGTTTGCTCTGTAAATGTAGCAGTCCCAAAAACAGGCTGTAAATTAGTACACTGTAATCCTTTACATTACTTCATGAAGTCAAAATACATTTTACAGACAGACTTTAATATCATGCTGATCTATTTTACACTTTCTGGAGTGACACTGAAACAGATTGCACACGAAACAGGCACACATTTCCTGAAACCAAGTTTCGATCTGGGCCACAAAGAGCTAAAACCATGGTCTCCTGACCCAGTGTATTTGCAGTCTCAGTCTGTATGAAGGATCTCAGGTGAGTCTATTTTCTCTGGTCATTTTTCACCCAGACCAGCAGACCACCTTAAAACCCCTCAGAGAGGAACCACGGACGGCCGCTCTGTTTGTTGGCCTTCTAACAAGACAGTCTGAACCATTACAGCCACTGGGGAGAAGGAGATGGGGAGCGAGGTACAGAGAGAGAGAGAGAGAGAGAGAGAGAGAAGGTGGAAGAGCTAGAAGTATAAGGAATGACCCAAGTGGAGGGAAAGACGGAGAAAGAGGTGGTAAAATGGTCCAGGGGGGGAGGAGGAGGAGGAGGGGGGAAGGGGGGTATGCATTGAGAGCAGAGGAGAGCTGCTGTTAGTTGTTGTATTGGGGATCTGTTAGAAGATCAATGAAAAGAGAGAGAGAGAAAGAAAGAGAGAGCGGGAGAGACAGAGAGAGGTTGTGTGGAAGGATGACAGGCCTCATTACCAGCAACCTCAGACAGTGATATGTGTGCGTGTGTGTGTGTGTGGCGCGCGCGTGCGTGTGTTTGTGTGTGTGTGTTTTAGAGTGCACGTTAAGTGTCTATACACTCAACAGTGTGTATGGAGTATGTGCATTTATATGCATGTTTATAACCGTGTAATGTATGCGTATGTATCATGGTCATCCATGTATCTATGTGCGCATACACTTACATAATGTATCAATGCCATGTGTGCGTATGTCTGTGTGTGCGCGTGTGCGCGCATGCGCGCGTGCGCGCGTGCACTCTCCCTGTGGGGTTCTCTAAAAGAAGCAGAGGCTGATGGGACAGCATGGTGTAAAGGTCAATTGCAGACACATTATCAGACAGACACCAGCTTCAACTGACCTGACAACATTCAACTAGGTCACCTGCTAATAACTCACTGCAATTTAACCACATGAACCCTATAGCATCCCTATTCTGGGCACGAAATAGCAGATCTAAACGCCAATTTCGGTGTTTGGTGTAGAGGGAAAGTCATGCACCTCAGACGTATAGAAAGTATGTTTTCCCACCATTTCAGCAGCATGACATTTGTTTACAGTGACAAAGTGCAGTGATGCTAATGACACCAAATGCAACATTATTGGCATGGTTACAAGCATTCTACTGTTGGGCTGTGCACCCTAGACCTAGAGACAAGATGTTGTGGGGTCTCTTAATCTGGTTACAAGTACCACAGTGATTTGAACTACCACTGAGCCAGACCATTAAACCAACAACCATTAAACATTACAAAGATACAAAGATTTTCACAATTATTCCATATTTTGTAGAAGATTTTCTAAACATTTTAAAATATAACAAAACTAGCTTTAAATGTGGTTTATGTGGTTAAAACTACATATAACCTGACTGGTGTAAGTTTTGAATCAATGATTCAACACTTTCCCTCCCTACTACAACTATCTACAGTATGTGCTCTTGAGCAAGGCATTCCCCGCCTCTCCTCTTATCTCCAACATACAGCAGATGACACCAAGATCATTTGCAGATCAGCTCTCCTTGGCTGTGTGCAACGGTGGCCATATTGACCTGACAGTAACGACCAAGCACTCTCGGTCTCCCTCCACTTTGACAATTATCACCTCCTCACTCCTTATTCCCTTCCTAACACTCTTCCTTTGCTCTGCTCTGCACTGGCAGCAATTAGAGGCAGGAATAATCATATTGACAGGGAATGACAGCCAAGGGCTGAAAGAGAGAGAGAGAGAGAGAACATGCTGTATGTCACACGAAAAGGGGGAGAGAAAAAGCAGTCAAATGTGTCAAGTGTCTTTTATTGTAGCTTTGATATTATGACAATGTCCTCGGTCAATGTTAGAGCAGTCGCCTATCCTTTATAATGGCACACATCTCAGTTGGATAAAGACATTATTTCATAAACTGTCACACATGTCAAAGGCAGGGCCAATAGAACAAGGACAGGGTTAGTTCAGTTACTGTGCCAATAGAACAGGGTTAGTTCAGTTACAGGTACTGTGCAGTTTTTGAACTTAGGTTTTAATGACAACAACCAATTTTCTTAAAATTACAGTTTTTTTGTTTGTGTTTTTGAACATTTTATTTAGGCCTATAGTTGTTTTGCATAGCCTATACAGAAAAACAGCACATACCTGAACCAGGCAGAGAAGGTGAAATGGGCAGTTTCTCACACAGTAAAAATCTGTGTTGGTAATTAAACAATGTGTAAAAACACAAGAAGTACCTTATTCTCTCAAGGTGAGAGAATAAGGTACTTCTTGATAAGAAGTACGTTCTTCATTATTAAGAAGTACCCCCCTGGGGAGTCTATATATTATATATATCTTGCAATTGAGGCAAATGTTTCACCTATAAATCACCAATTGTGTGTATACCCAAGCCCTTCCACTGTGCAAACGTCATCAAAGTAAAAAAGTCAAAGTCATACGATTTGTCACACACGTTACCGCAGTGAAATTTGTTCTCCGCATTTGACCCATCTCTTGGAGCAGTGAGCCGCAGCCAAGGAGCGGTGAGCTGCAGCCGTGCCGCACTCGGGAATCATTTGATTAGTATATTTGACCCCCCAATCCAACCCTTTGATGCTGAGTGCCAAGCAGGGAGGCATTGGGTTCCATTTTTACAGTCTTTGGTATGACCTGGCCAGGGATCGAACCCCAAACTCCCAGTTTCAGGGCGGACACTCTAAGGCCACTGTCTGGGATGTTGGGATGGTAGAGACGAGGGGTTACCATCTACAGTATAGGGAGCAGAAAAGATAGCAAGTTGCCTAAAATACGTTTTGATTTGTTTCCAGATACTGTGTATAACATGGCATCCATTGTAAACAGATTTATCTAAGTTCACGGGGGATAAGATTATTGAAGGTATTTGTATTTGTTTCCCTGGCACAGAAGTGGGAAGTAAAAACAACAAAAACTAGGGACCGCCCTGGGGGTTCCGACCCACAGGTTGAGTTGTACCCCTGGTCCAATATTACTACTGGGAAAAAAATCTTCCATGGTTAAACTTTATTAAAAGTTTGCTTTTCTATTTCCCCGCATGTCTGTAATTCACCCAAATTAAGGTAATTTCTTTCCAACTACTGTAAAATGCATTATTATCTTTCTACCGTTTTGCTTCTCTTGCTATTGGCATGCATTCTTTTATTAAAAAATATGTTTGCACCATTACTTTCTTCTTTTTATGCATTTCACCATTAAAGCCAGCAGTCTTTTGGTGAAGCGCTGCATTTACATTTCAGCATGTAAGACCTAATTGTCCTGTCCTTCCATTCAAGCCAATTTTCCAACTGCCTCTTCCCTATCTATATGCATTTCTGCATTAGGACCTAATTTGTCTATACCGTCCCTTCACTAAATATATGCATATAACCATTAAAGCTCATTTTCTTTCCCTAGCTCTCGTGAATACATGCATTTCCACCCTGATTTTTTTATACAGGCTTTAGTTCTCCTCTGCATGGATCCCATGCAGTGGAAGCTCATTTTTTCTACTTTCTCTGTGGCCTCCTGCCTCTCCTCTCCTCCTCTCCGGCCTGCGTGAAGGGAGGAGGAGGAGGAGGAGGAAATCATTACTGCTCCTTCTCTTTAAATTGGGGAGGTGGACGGCAGGTGAACACTGCATTGATCGCCCTCTCAACCCCACAACACCCCCACCCCCCCCGCACCCACCCCCACCCAGCCCCAGTACATCACTACCAATTGTATGGCCTTTCCTCTCTCGCTTCTCTCTGTCTCTTTTCACTTCTCTCTCGTCCTCTCTCTCTCTCTTTCCTTTTATTTCCTCCTTTCCCCTGCTTCCCCTGCTTCCCCATGCATCATCACCAATTGTCTTCCTCTCCTTCTGTCTGTTTTTCAAAGTTAAAATGGCATTGGCCCCAGATTAATAAGAAGAAGGGATTCTTGTTTCTGTCCCTCCGAGTGACCGATCCCCCCCCCCCACACACACAATGGCGATGTGAAAAGCTACATCACGAGGAGGAAAACAGGAGGTGTGTGTGTGTGTGTGTGTGTGTGTGTGTGTGTGTGTGTGTGTGTGTGTGTGTGTGTGTGTGTGTGTGTGTGTGTGTTGGGGAGGGGGGGACAGTTACATGGGGTGGAGAGGTGAGGTATATGTGCGGGGGGGACAGTGTAAACATAGTGATGATTTCCCCTGAGTTTCGTTTGTCCCGAGCTTAAAGAGGGAGAGACAGAGGAGAGAGAGAATGAGGAAAAGACAGAGAGAGAGAAAGAGAGAAGGAGCGAGACAAGGGGGGAGAGCAGCCGCTGTCCTGTCACTGTCTACGACTATAACCATGGTGACACATTCTCCTCCTCAAACCAAGAGAGGGATGGTGGGGGAAAATCGAAATGCTGACACACACACACACACACACACACACACACACACACACACACACACACACACACACACACACACACACACACACACACACACACACACACACACACACACACACACACACACACACACACACACACACACACACACACACACACAGCTGACCCCCCATATATGCCTCTCATCATCCAATTAGGGCCCAAAGTGAGGAGCACAGGGAATGGAGACTTTGGCGTAGAGGGGAGAGGACAGGAGAAGAGAGGAGAGAAGAGAGGTAGACAGAGGAGAGGAGAAGTAGAGGAGATTAAAAGAGGTGAGGAAAAGAGAGGAGGGAGAGATAAATAGGAAGAGAAATTGTACTCTTCAGAGATTAGGCTTCCTTCCTGTGCGAACTGCTGGCTGCTAGCAAACAAACAGACCGCACCCACGCACCCACGCACACACACACACACACACACACACACACACACACACACACACACACACACACACACACACACGATTTTATATTTATGTTTGTGGGGAGATTGTGGTCTTGAATACAGCTGGTCATATACTGCTAATGGCATGTATTTTATCTGCTCATGTGGAACTCCTGCCACCCATCTTAGAAAACACAACTAAAGCTCCAACAATTCATATTTTCTCCTTTTTTCACTCCCTTTCATGCTTTCTTTCCTCTCTCTTTCACTCTTCACTCGTTCCGCACTCTATGGTAGCCTCCTCTTCTCTTCTTCTCCTCTCCTCGCCTTTCATTTCTCTCTGCCCTCTCTTCCCCATGTCCTCCACTCTCACTTTTACACACTTTTCTCTCCTCCTCTCATCTCTGCGCCTCTTCTCCCTCTGAAACTAATTACCAGTGAAGGCGGGAGCAGAGGGAGATGAGAGGGAGACATGAAGAACGAGGGGAGAGCTGAGAAACGAGAGGAGGGAGAGAGGGAGGAGAGAGAGAGAGAGAGAGAGAGAGAGAGAAGGTAGACTAAATGGATGTTAGTAAAAGTATCTCTTGTAGAAAAGAAGAAGCTCTTCCAGATGTACTCAGACCAAGTCAAGTCCCTCAGGTATATTCTGTAGAAAACACCAGTACTGGGACATTTTTCTCCCACTCTGCCTCTTACTCAAAACAAAAGTGATTATTTTTAAAACCAAAAAAGCAGCTGTGTGTGTGTGTGTGTGTGTGTGTGTGTGTGTGTGTGTGTGTGTGTGTGTGTGTGTGTGGTGTGCATGTGCATGTGCATGTGCATGTGCATGTGCATGTGCATGTGCATGATGGCCAATAAGCAAGACCAAAGCCTTAGTCAATCTACAAGCTCAAAGCGTGCCTCAGTCACGACGCAGCAACATTTTAATTGAATTGAATTACGTCTCGTGTCCGCTCTTTGGGCTATAAACAGCAAATGACTAGGTGTGCAGTAGTATGTGAAGGAATGTGATGTTCAGTAGCAAAGCCCAACTACGCACAGAACATCTGGATGACACTGTCCTCACATTGATCAAATGGCTGCTTGTGGTCATGTCGACTACTGTGGTGATGGTCTACGTCTCGTGTGGTCAAACGGAAATAGCGATCTTTATAAATACTTATACTTCTGCAGCAGAAGAACAATGTTGGTGTAAAAGATTTGCTGGCAAAGGTTTTTCTTTTTTGAGGGGCACTAGCCCCGTCTTATTGAGCTATAGTGTAGATTCTTGTCCTAACACAAACTTTAAATGAATGGAGAATTTACATCATATGTGGACGCGCAAATAGGCTATTTTGTCCGTGCGTGCGTGCGTACATGCGTGCTATACATGCGTGTGATACATTCATGCGATACATACATACATACATACATACATACATACATACATACATACATACATACATACATACATACATACATACATACATACATACAGGCCTTGCTGTGAACTTTTACTCTTTTAGGTTGTTTTATTAATGTCCATTTTTTACCAAGTATATCCATTTTACCATTGTGTTTTAGAGGATGGGTTCGGACCATGGTTTAGGTATGCGGTCTAGTCTAACTTGGACTCAGGGGGGTGGACGCCTCTGCCTTGCATAGTCCCCAGTGAATAGGCAGGTTGCCCTTCACTGGTAACCTTACTTTGGATTTTAAATATATTAAGGTATTGTAGGCTGGGATTTTACAAAAAAGCCCCCCCTTTTAAATACATACAGACATACAGACAGACATACATACATACTTATAAGGTATGCCATCTGGTGGCTAATGAACCAAACACACATTCTCAGAAGTTGAAGCAGTTTTAGAGGACCCACTTTTAGGCCAGTGCAACAGAGCATGCTTTTGCCTTTTTTAAAAACCTTACCCATTTTAACCAAATACATACATACATACATACATACATACATACATACATACATACATACATACATACATACATACATACATACATACATACATACATACATACATACATACATACATACATACAAGTGCAACAGAGCATGCTCTTGCCTTTTTTTTTTTAACCTTACCCATTTTAACCAAATACTTACATACATACATACATACATACATACATACATACATACATACATACATACATACATACATACATACATACATACATACATACACTTTTAGGCCAGTGCAACAGAGCATGCTTTTGCCTTTTTTAAAACCTTACCCATTTTAACCAAATACATACATACATACATACATACATACATACATACATACATACATACATACATACATACATACATACATACATACATACATACATACATACATACATACATACATACATACAAACTAGCTTTAGTTTGAGCCTATAGTGAGCTAGCAGCTCTGTGTCCAGCTTTAGTTTGAGCCTATAGTGAGCTAGCAGCTCTGTGTCCAGCTTTAGTTTGAGCCTATAGTGAGCTAGCATCTCTGTGTCCAGCTTTAGTTTGAGCCTATAGTGAGCTAGCAGCTCTGTGTCCAGCTTTAGTTTGAGCCTATAGTGAGCTAGCATCTCTGTGTCCAGCTTTAGTTTGAGCCTATAGTGAGCTAGCAGCTCTGTGTCCAGGTTTAGTTTGAGCCTATAGTGAGCTAGCAGCTCTGTGTCCAGGTTTAGTTTGAGCCTGTAGTGAGCTAGCAGCTCTGTGTCCAGGTTTAGTTTGAGCCTATAGTGAGCTAGCA
>NC_136793.1:33937346-33939846 GCF_951216825.1 Electrona antarctica | reverse complement strand
CACACTGAGACAGATAGATGGGGGGTCCTCTCTTTCACTCTCGCTCTTTTTCTTCATGCCTATCTCTCTCTTCTTTCTTTTCTTATCTTTCTACTCTTTGTCCCTCTATCATCACTCTTTCACTCCTCTATCTCTCTCTCTCACTCTCTCACCCTCTATTTCTGTTGGTGGTTATACTGAAGCATCATCAGCTCACTGCCGTTCAGGACAAACGACCATGACAGACTTTCAGAAGCAATTACAAAGCGATGAAATATGAATCTTCATTGATTTATATTCTCTCTCTCTCTCTCTCTCTCCCTCCCTGGTGGTCATCCCACCACAATGCACCGACTGGAGAAAACCCTCGCGTGATGATGGGGGGAGGGATGGGGGGGTTGAGGGAAGGGAAAGAGGAAGTCAGGAAGGGACGAAGTGAAGGAGTGAAAATAGGGGGTTGGTTTCCACTTGCTTTCCTCTGGTTCATTCCAAGCAGCAACATATTCACTTTGAGAGGGAATTCATAGCTGCTCAATGGTCTTTACGAGTGGCATTCTGGCGTTTTCCCGCACAAACACACTTTTCAACTTAATATAAATTATGAACATATAATTATTATTCTGCAACAAGCAGAGGGTTAACGGCTGTCAAGAGAGGGGTCCTGAAAGAGTCAACAGGAAGAGACAGACAGACAGACAGACAGACAGACAGACAGACAGACAGACAGACAGACAGACAGACAGACAGACAGGAGAGCGAGAGAGGTTAAGAAGGAGGTCTGGTGACTGTTGGGACTGATTAACCCTTTCTGCTGCTGGTGACAAATGAACAAAATCAACAGTAACCACACTACATTTATCACTGCTGCTATACACTTAGCCCCCCCCCCCCCCCACACACACACACACACACACACACACACACACACACACACACACACACACACACACACACACACACACACACACACACACACACACACACACACACACACACACACACACACACACATACATACACACACACATACACAGGGGGAGCTGTGAAATAACTAGTTTCTGCTAATAAACCCAACTAGTATGCCAGGACACATTACGCTGTCATAGGCCACACACACACACATCCATCTTTTAGAGGAGGCAGAGAGAGAGAGAGAGAGAGAGAGAGAGAGAGAGAGAGAGAGAGAGAGAGAGAGAGAGAGAGAGAGAGGAGAGAGCGAGAGAGAGGAGAGAGCGAGAGAGAGAGAGAGAGAGAGAGGAGAGGAAATGAAAGAGAGAAACTGTGACTTAATAGAAAGAAAGCAATAGAGGCCGAAGAAAAAATAAACAAGGGAGGTGAGAGAGTGACAAATGTAGACAATGATATACACAGAGAGAGAATATAGAGAGAGCTGGGGGTAGATGGTCATAGAAGGGGAGAGGAGAGAAACAGACAGAGAGGGTCAAGAGAGAGCGAGATAGAGAGAGGGAGAGAGAGAGAGAGAGAGGGGGGAGTGTGTTGAGTGTTAGTGTGATGGAGCTATTTCTCTGGTTCCATGCAGGCTGAGTGATGGGGACATTTGTTAAGGAAGCGGTCCATTCAATAGCGGTCACAGACCACCGGCGTCATTTTAAAGCCTCATTCATCTCAACTGGTCCACCTTAATTTTTCACACAAAAAAAAGCCTTTGTGAGGAAATATGACTGCCCATTTTTATCATTTCATCATTTGTAAAAAGGCCTGCAGGCTGTTGGGTGGGAATTTATGGAATAAATCATGACAGCCAAGTCATCCATAACTACATGGTAGATTTATGTGGCATCAGCAAGGTGGCGAGTCCTTGTTCAATGATTAAATCTCTCCTGTTTGGTGACTACATGTCAGAGGACACAGGTCCTGACTCCTGACCTCTCTGGATGAGGGAGGCCTACTCTGACATTCATACACCATACACTGATGGCGTATGAAACCATGCAAGGCATCAAACTGCTCATCGGGAGCAATTAGGGTTTCAGCATCTTGCTCAAGGACACTTCAACACTAATTCTGGGGGAGGCAGGGATTGAACTGGGAACTTTACGGTTCGAATTATGTTTATATAAAATGGTTTGGTAAATAATGCAATCTGATTCATTATTACACTGCAGCTAGTGTCTCCAGTCAGACAACTCTTTCATTGTTTAATGCTACAGTCTGTAATTCCACCTAGCGAAAGTCATACACATCATTGATTTTGAGATTACTGTATTAACATGATTAACAGTAGGCTACAGTTAGTACAGTGAAAAGTTATGCCAAAAGGAAAAACGAATATGGTCCATTGTACTCAATTCTTCAGTTAGTCATCTCAGTAGCCTTGTGGTTGGAAGGTCGGGGGGTAATTCGACCAACGGCCGAGTCATATACCTATTAACCTATACCACTTACCAAAGACCAAAAAAATGGTATACCCCTTCTACACATGAAGCTGTCATCCATCATTTCATTTAATAATATATTTAAAGATATTATCTTCAAAATATGTATCCGCTTTATTTTCTGC